>NC_089463.1:0-300000 GCF_029203305.1 Yamadazyma tenuis
TACACCCACCGAAGTTCTGACCCATACACCCACCGAAGTTCTGACCCATACACCCACCGAAGTTCTGACCCATACACCCACCGAAGTTCTGACCCATACACCCACCGAAGTTCTGACCCATACACCCACCGAAGTTCTGACCCATACACCCACCGAAGTTCTGACCCATACACCCACCGAAGTTCTGACCCATACACCCACCGAAGTTCTGACCCATACACCCACCGAAGTTCTGACCCATACACCCACCGAAGTTCTGACCCATACACCCACCGAAGTTCTGACCCATACACCCACCGAAGTTCTGACCCATACACCCACCGAAGTTCTGACCCATACACCCACCGAAGTTCTGACCCATACACCCACCGAAGTTCTGACCCATACACCCACCGAAGTTCTGACCCATACACCCACCGAAGTTCTGACCCATACACCCACCGAAGTTCTGACCCATACACCCACCGAAGTTCTGACCCATACACCCACCGAAGTTCTGACCCATACACCCACCGAAGTTCTGACCCATACACCCACCGAAGTTCTGACCCATACACCCACCGAAGTTCTGACCCATACACCCACCGAAGTTCTGACCCATACACCCACCGAAGTTCTGACCCATACACCCACCGAAGTTCTGACCCATACACCCACCGAAGTTCTGACCCATACACCCACCGAAGTTCTGACCCATACACCCACCGAAGTTCTGACCCATACACCCACCGAAGTTCTGACCCATACACCCACCGAAGTTCTGACCCATACACCCACCGAAGTTCTGACCCATACACCCACCGAAGTTCTGACCCATACACCCACCGAAGTTCTGACCCATACACCCACCGAAGTTCTGACCCATACACCCACCGAAGTTCTGACCCATACACCCACCGAAGTTCTGACCCATACACCCACCGAAGTTCTGACCCATACACCCACCGAAGTTCTGACCCATACACCCACCGAAGTTCTGACCCATACACCCACCGAAGTTCTGACCCATACACCCACCGAAGTTCTGACCCATACACCCACCGAAGTTCTGACCCATACACCCACCGAAGTTCTGACCCATACACCCACCGAAGTTCTGACCCATACACCCACCGAAGTTCTGACCCATACACCCACCGAAGTTCTGACCCATACACCCACCGAAGTTCTGACCCATACACCCACCGAAGTTCTGACCCATACACCCACCGAAGTTCTGACCCATACACCCACCGAAGTTCTGACCCATACACCCACCGAAGTTCTGACCCATACACCCACCGAAGTTCTGACCCATACACCCACCGAAGTTCTGACCCATACACCCACCGAAGTTCTGACCCATACACCCACCGAAGTTCTGACCCATACACCCACCGAAGTTCTGACCCATACACCCACCGAAGTTCTGACCCATACACCCACCGAAGTTCTGACCCATACACCCACCGAAGTTCTGACCCATACACCCACCGAAGTTCTGACCCATACACCCACCGAAGTTCTGACCCATACACCCACCGAAGTTCTGACCCATACACCCACCGAAGTTCTGACCCATACACCCACCGAAGTTCTGACCCATACACCCACCGAAGTTCTGACCCATACACCCACCGAAGTTCTGACCCATACACCCACCGAAGTTCTGACCCATACACCCACCGAAGTTCTGACCCATACACCCACCGAAGTTCTGACCCATACACCCACCGAAGTTCTGACCCATACACACCGAAGTTCTGACCCATACACCCACAGAAGTTCTGACATAGTCATATTTCGCCCGAGTGAACTCTAAGTATAAGTGAGAGAATTAACTTTTCTTCAGAGACGTCAACCCCCAAACGCCCAAATGATATTGTGCAAGATGGAAAAAACTCATTAACACGCAAGTAAATGCTTTCGAACACAAAGCTCAAAGATATAGCCATGCTGCAGGTCTAGGTTCAGTAGTTTCTGGTACTCAACTACAACAAAACAAAACCAACCAACGCTAGTCAGCCTCTGCACTATGCGAACCACCAAAAAACGATTACAGGATATTCGTGCAATCTATGTGGTAACATATTTCAATACACCCTGCTCTTGTCTCAATATTGGAACTAGATGCTATGGTGGTGAGTGCAAGTAAACTCGGGTAAATTTATGGTATGGACACATTCGTAGAACATGTACCGCGGTGTACTTGGCAAGCGCGTCAATCAAGTTATAAGCAATTGTCTTTGTGCTACTGCGAAAGGGTAGTAACTACGATTCCGCAAATTGATACCTGCTAATATTGAAACTAAACCATTTGAAAAATGATGATTTCGATCACAGAAAGACTCATGGAAAATCAGTGTCTGAACTAGAAATTCTATAGTGTTACTACGAAGTTTCACTACTCAAAGAATTAAAACATCTATTGATACAGTACCAGATGATGGCAAGCGAAAGAACTAGACAAAGAGAAATTATAATAACCAAACATTCATAAACAATCACGTTTCTCATGTATGTATCATATCCAGGTTCCATTGGATTGATTCAAAATGATATCCATAAAAGAGCAGATAACACAGCCAAGAATGTGTATGTGTTTTTTGAACCCATAGCTTCGTAAGTGGAGACTTCTTGTGCAGAAGCGCCAGAGCCATTACCTGATGAAGCTCCCGAAGCCGCTTGAGAACCACTACCTTCAGCACCAGTTGGAGCAACGGTATCAGTTGGGTTAGCAGTCACGGCAGCAGCGACTGTGAACGTGGTATAGACTGTGACTGTAGCATCTCCAGCGACATTCGTGCATGGCTCGGTGATCACCACAGTCGAAACTAATGAGTGTGGGATGTTGCAGACAACAGTCTTCTTACCATCATCACCAGTTTTTGTGGTGGTAGAAGGCTCCTTGCAGGTGCATGGCAAGATGATTGTGGTGACATATTCTTCAGTGACAACAGGTTCAGGAGTTTCAACTACAACAGTTGGCTTACCATCGGTTCCAGTTGTGGTGTAAGTTGAGGTAGTGGACCCAGTCCATGGAGTGGTTATGTGTGCCACTGGAGTCTCAACAACCACAGTTGGCTTACCATCGGTTCCAGTTGTGGTATAAGTTGAGGTAGTGGACCCAGTCCATGGAGTGGTTATGTGTGCCACTGGAGTCTCAACAGCCACAGTTGGCTTACCATCGGTTCCAGTTGTGGTGTAAGTTGAGGTAGTGGACCCAGTCCATGGAGTGGTTATGTGTGCCACTGGAGTCTCAACAACCACAGTTGGCTTACCATCGGTTCCAGTTGTGGTATAAGTTGAGGTAGTGGACCCAGTCCATGGAGTGGTTATGTGTGCCACTGGAGTTTCGACAACCGCAGTTGGTTTACCATCGGTTCCGGTTGTGGTGTAAGTTGATGTAACAGAGCCGGTCCATGCAGTGGTGATGGTAGGAACAGGAGTCTCTTTAAAAACAGTGGGTTTACCATCGGTTCCGGTTGTGGTGTAAAAGGATGTGGTAGAGCCGGTCCATTGGGTAGTAACAGTAATGACATTTGAAGATGGTATCGATGTAGAAGTAACACTTGAAGATGGTACTTGTGTGGATGGAACACTTGAAGATGGTATCGATGTAGAAGTAACACTTGAAGATGGTACTGGTGTGGATGGAACACTTGAAGATGGTACTGGACTCGAAGGAGTGCCCGAAGGTGTCACTGTAGAAGAAACACTGGAAGATGGTACTTCAGAAGATGGGATACTCGAAGATGATACCGGGGTACTAGAATTTGTCCAGTGGAAGGACAGACTTGATAAAGAAGTGGTTTTAAGTGGTGTGCTTGATGGAATGGGACTTGTTTCAACAATAACTGTCACAGGATCACTTGGGTTGGAAGGAGTTAAAGTAAAGGTCGTGTCAATGGAACCGGTAATAGTTGTTGTCGTTGTAGATTCAGGAGTCAAGATATCAAGAGTTACAGGATCACTTGGGTTGGATGGGTAGATGGTAATGGTAGTAGGTACTGAACCTGTCCATGGTTCTGTAGTAGTGGTTGTAGATTCAGGAGTCAAGATTTCAAGAGTTACAGGATCACTTGGGTTGGATGGGTAGTGAGTGATGGTAGTAGGTACTGAACCTGTCCATGGTTCTGTAGTAGTGGTTGTAGATTCAGGAGTCAAGATATCAAGAGTTACAGGATCACTTGGGTTGGATGGGTAGATGGTAATGGTAGTAGGTACTGAACCTGTCCATGGTTCTGTAGTAGTGGTTGTAGATTCAGGAGTCAAGATTTCAAGAGTTACAGGATCACTTGGGTTGGATGGGTAGATGGTAATAGTAGTAGGTACTGAACCTGTCCATGGTTCTGTAGTAGTGGTTGTAGATTCAGGAGTCAAGATTTCAAGAGTTACAGGATCACTTGGGTTGGATGGGTAGTGAGTGATGGTGGTAGTTCCTGAACCTGTCCATGGCTCAATATTGGTGGTTGTTGATTCTGGTACTTCAACGGTAACAAACACATCACCATCCGAGGCAGTTTCTGTGAATGTCTCAGTATCAGATCCTGTCCATATAATGGTGGTGGTGGTGGAATAAGGACAAGATGTGCTATTGTCCGTGGAGCTGTACCAGTCAATATCAGTTGTATGATTTGTTCCATCAGGATAGAGCACGGACATATTAAACTCAGCCATCTTCTTACCTCCTTGGTAGTAGACCATTTTTATAGGATAATAGGCTCCCGCTGTAAGTGTGACTTTCTCTGTAGCAGTTGTACTTTTATCGTCTCCAATTAAATAAGCATTTTCGTCAACATTTCCTGTGAGCGGTTCCAGTCCACAACAATCCATTGCAACTCCTGCTCCTAGTGTGATAGATGCAGCGTCATCAACATAGCTTATCTCGAAAGTGTAGACTCCAGTTGTACTGGCGTAAAAATATCCCGAGAGCCTCAAACCAAAGTGTCCTACGTTAACTGTTTTTCCATATAGGTCTCCATTTACTGCACTGGCTCCCCGATCTGCGAAGTAGAAATTTTGACTAGTTACCCCTCCCCAGGAATATTCCGCTTCGGACTTGTCAATTACAGTAAGAGCAACAGTGGCCAACTTAGCCGTAGCAACACTATAATCTTCGGTCAATTTGATATATTCGGCGTATAGACCTTTGGAAACAGATTGGGGGCTGCATCCCCCGATAGTCGCTGCAGTGGTGGTTGCACAAAGAAGTTGAACAACAAAAAGAAAAGTTATTGAAAACTGATTGTTCATCATTGTGTAACTTCAATCTTCCAGAATCCTCATCAATATATATATACTTACTGTAGAAAATTATAAGATGTTCACATATCCCTAGTCACCATCATAGGGCAAAATAGGACCAGAATGGATAAGAGTCTTGGTAAAAACAATTGAAAATAAACTTAAAGCTTATAGGATTTTCTTAGCAAATAGTTCCCACCTTCTTAAGCGAAGGTAGCTGGATGAGGATAGCAGAAATGAAGTTCCATCCCAATATACAAAGCTAGCTATCTGAATAGGCTCATGAGTTTGAGTAGAAGGGATATTTCAAAATATACTGCACAATTTGGAACCTTGATGACTCGTTTTGGTTACTAGAATCTTGCATTAGAAGTAATTTCATATTTGAATAAACTTTAATTTATCTTTAATATTTTGATAAGCTCTGTTGTTGCTCCTGTTTCTCCAAATTAGTAATGTGAGGATGCAGTAATTACGTCACCCTTAATGCAATACCTAAAGTAGATTGGATATTCCTACAAATAGTTGCTCTAATGAAGCGCGATAAAATTTTAAATTTGCAGATACGATACAGTGATTATTATATAACAATTATATAAACCCGTTCAGGCGTTTCAAGCTGGATTACATTCACATCGGGTCCATTGTCTCACTAAAGAGGTTAGTGAATATTTTGGCAGACAAATCAAATGGGATGACAAATCTGGGTAACTTCCTTCTCAAGGTTTTAGGGATTCGAATAGTCTTTTACAACTTTTGTTACAATAAACCAATTCCGACGAGACGGTTTACTCGCAAAATTATTGCTACCCGGACGTCTGGCTCCTACGTACGCTTTAGAATACAATATAAATCTTTCGTGGAATTGTATGAAAAATTCGAAAATCGAATGCAAGAGAGAGAGAGAGAGTTAGCGAAGATTTCATTGGACAGTAAGCAACAAAACTGCCATTAAATGTCATTTATGGATGTCTTACTATGATATTAGAATGAAGTGGTGAAGCGTATCAGTGTAAAATATGCTAATTAAAGGACAGTTAACCTTTCCTGAAATTTGCAACTGTCATATCTTCGGGGAGTTTGTGCTAAACTGCGTCAAATTCGGGGAAACCGAGTCTTTCTGGGTAGTTTCTGAGTGAGTGACTTTAATGGGAATCGGGGTTTCGAGACTATACGGGAGAACGTCAATTAGCTATTTTAACGGCCTGACATATGTTTAGGGTTCAGGGCACATGGCTCTTGTGGGATCAAGGGTTAATGGCCAAAAAAAAGAGTGAGACCTTTGACGTCTACCGGTAGCAGCAGAAGGGCCCGGGAGTATCCACATAACCCGTATAGCTTGACCATGCTAAAAGCTTCCGGTTGAAAAACCTGAATACTAAATATTGGATTGGCCTTACTTCGGGTAATTATCTGTGTTAAAGAAAGTTTTGTCAGTGCATTCTGAGATTAAAAAATTAGGCAAATTGATAGGTGAGCATTGCTGGTCTCCTCCAAACCTTTTCACCGTCACCAGATTACCAATTTAAGACAGTACACTAAAAAGGAAATCCAATTGTTGGATTCCAAGCTGATGATACGGTTGTCCTTTTTGTTTTGGAACCTTTACTGCCTAACTCATACATTTTTCCGTGTTTCAATGCTCAGAACTATTCGACGAAATAGCTCTCACCCTATTGTTCAATCCCCCTTTTTTTACCTGATGTACTCTAAAGCTCCCTTAGAATGGCAACTAAAGTGAAAGGACGTGTGTATTGTATAGCTTACGGCAAGACCGGAAAGATGTACAGCGTCTGTTATAGACCAAACTTAGATGAACAATATAGCTATGTGCTGGTTTGTGCATGAAGGAGCTGTTGCAATCCCATAAGCCTTGAAAATAGGGGTGGGATCGGAGGAACCATTCTATTATTTCATTGGAAGAGGCCAGTATCCAACTCGGCTGCAACTACTTTGTTGTTATAATTTCCGTTTTCGCATGTACCACAAACAAGGATAACTGAAGATGTATGACAGATATCCTGCATCTGACTATGAGCAATGTTTCTATATTTGGCATTCCGTTAACTCCGAGAGATTAGTAAAAATCTGGTGGTTAAAGCTAACGAGAAAAAGGGCGTGCCCAAAATATAAAGCTGCCTGCACACAAGGTAGTCGGTGGCAAATGTATCCAGTGCTTGAATTCTGTCCAGATAAGTAAGGTCAATCATAATGTCTGACAGTAGAACCGTGGTCGTTACAGGAGCCTCTTCAGGAATTGGGTTGGCAGTAGCCAAGGAGTTTGCCTTGAATGGTTACAATGTTATAGCTGGGGCTAGAAGACTTTCCTCTATGGAAGAGTTGAAAAAGTACAGCATCACAACTGTAGAGTTAGACATCGCCTCCCCTGAATCGGTTGAAAAACTTAGGAAGTTGGTTGAAACCGAATACGATGGGGCCATCAAGTATCTTTTGAATAATGCTGGTCAAAGCTGTACCTCAGCAGCTGTTGAAGTATCTGATGATAAGCTCTCCAAATGCTTCGAAGTGAATGTTTTTGGTCATATAAGAGTTACCAGAGAATTAGCTCCGTTTGTGATAAAAACAAAAGGTACCATTGGATTCACTGGCTCTGTTCAAGGTATCCTGGAAACCATGTTTCTAGGAGTTTATGCGAGTTCAAAGGCTGCAATTCAGTCATACGCTTCGGGGTTGGCGTTTGAAATGGCACCTTTTGGCGTGAAGGTCATCAACTTTGTTACAGGAGGTGTCAATACCGCAATGAGAGGATTCAATTTGAAAACTGTGCTTTATAATGAAGAGGGATTGGAAGAGGTAGCGAAGGCCTACGATTCACTTCCGAACAAAAACATGGACGCCCATGTCTATGCGAAAAAGGTTGTCAAAGACTTCGAACATTCTAAATTGGGTGTTATTCACCATTATAGAGGTACTGGGTCCACTATTCTTTGGATAGCTCATACTTTCTTCCCCAAATTCGTTTTGAGTATGTTGTTTGTGCTGGCGTTTAAGTTATCGACTCTTCTTAAATCGATAACTAACAAGTATAAATGAGAGCTTCTACGTCTGTATCAATAGAAGAGCTTTTAACAAGCCGAGAATAACTTTGGAAACTTTTATAGCGTCCTAATAGAATCAGCCTAACTCTCCAAAAGCTTTCTATTGAAATCAAGTTGAGATTGAACATTTCATCATATATATACTAACTCATATGCCCAATATATTATCAAAAAAACCATAAGCTATAAGGTAGAGATAGGCATAAACCATAAAATATGAGGTCTAATTTAATCTTCCAATAAAGCAGCAGCTTGGGGTAGTATCCTTCGGAAATAGGGCGTTCCTTGATGAGTTTACGAAGAGTTTCAACATCTACTGTTGACAATTGAAAGGGAAAGTCAAATTTCTTGCCGACATTTGCCTTGATATATCCGGATGGGACTGGGATAATCTTAGTGACCTTTGGGACTCCTTCAAAGTGATACACTTTGAGCGTAGCTCAAATTCAAAGCATCCAAGGTTAAGGTCTTCGACTTGGCGAACTCATATTCACCTAGTAGCTTAACTCATTATCCAGTCTAAATTGATCCGTGGTGTCCATACGAGCAAATTTTCGTCAAACAATATGGCTGCGTTTTCAGTCTTTCAGCTTTAAAATCTTTTGCAACCGCGCTTTTGCAACCTGGGTGGCTTCGAAAATGAAATCTAATCTCGCTCGTCTTTAACTTCAAAACTTTTGACAGTTTTGAGGTGAACTTTGAACATTCTTAGCCAAGCATGATTCTCTGCAAAGATATCGATATAGACTTTTGGACCTCCCTCATCCTTAGGATCCGCAGTCCTCGTCGACTTAAGTTCGAATTTTCAATCATGTAATTCCTTGTGTACTCTCTTCATTTCGCAGATTTTACCTTTTGAGTCCAATATGACTCAACAATATCCATTTTAGAAATTCTTCAATATATTTTAATAACTGCTCATATTCTAATGCTGAATATTCTTCCTAACCAACATAACTTACTTGACTGACTTCAACCGCCAGCTTGAGCATAAAACAATGATGGTTTGTTTTGGTAGTATATCAGTGCGTGTATGGAAAAATAGGTATCGCGAATTATAATTCGCACGAAGATCTCTGCACGCTGCCAAATCTATGGTTACACTCCGATTGATTTTACTGAGTCGGAATCGCCTGCTTTTTATCTGGAACATGGGCCTACTATTTTCCATATATTTAGATCGATATTGAGTGAGTACGTTCTTAAAGAATCAGTAATGAGCCAATAATAAGCTGCCAGTGTCTTCTCCCAATAGAAGCAAGCTTAAAGCGATATTTCAAAGGATAAAGAAAGATTATCTGCGCTGTATATTAATAATTATAATGGGTAAATGAAGGTCTTGTTCTCTAAATCAGTCAAATCCAAACTTCCGATATCAACCTTCTCAGTGACTTCCTTACCTGTCTCGGGGTCAATCTTGACAACGGTACCAAATAAGGCTTCTGGATGACTCTCGATATAGGCCAATCTTTCTTTGTTTCTGGCTTTCAAAATCAATGTAATGACCCCAGCAACCAATGGAGTACCAAACCATGCCAAAACAATTTGTACAGACCAAGCAGCATAGTATCTATTGGTCTGATTACCTTTCCAAAGTTGAGGGGAGATAATATTGGCAATTCCATACGCCACACAGAAAATAAAATGACGGAAGTATCTCTTGGTGTTACCAGAGCATGAAGATGAAGAC
This sequence comes from Yamadazyma tenuis, assembly GCF_029203305.1. Classification (NCBI taxonomy): domain Eukaryota; kingdom Fungi; phylum Ascomycota; class Pichiomycetes; order Serinales; family Debaryomycetaceae; genus Yamadazyma; species Yamadazyma tenuis. Next base: position 9,976 of record NC_089463.1, read on the forward strand.
CATCCAAAACCAACAATATATGCTAAGAAGTAGGTATTAGCAGCAAGAACTAACATCGCCAATAGTGCTAACTTGTTTGACCAAGAGATGGTCACCATTGCGATTCCGCCAGCAATAGAAGGAAGGCATCCTACCACACAAATCCAGAAGGAGTTGTTAGGAAAATAATGGGTGAGTATAGCACCAAACACAGCAAAGGCAGACGCAAATCCACCGCCAGCCACACTTACCAACGTAGAACCAAGATTAGAAACTCCTAATGAGACATAAAGAAGATTTTGCTGGTAGTTCAAGTTGTTAGCCAACATGATCAAAAAACTGAATAAGGCAAACAACCAAGTGATGGGGTCACGCAAACATTCTATTATTTGATGCCTCTTAATATTATGCTGTGTGATAGAAGCCTTAGATTCTTTTTGAACTCTTTTAATCAAGAAAAACTTCTCCTTGTCGGTTAAAAAGTTCGCCTGTGAAGGATCTGAAGGGTAGAAGATGTAAATGATCACACTCATAACCAAGGTGATGCCCCCGTTAATGATCATAAAAATCTTCCAGGGAGGAATGGTGTCTTTAGCATAAAGAACTCCATAGGCCATAAAACCGACAATCACCACTGGAAAACCAACACATCCAATCCAGAACACAGGCTGGATAGTGGCCCTTTGGGTAGGAGTGTAGAATTGGAATAAGGACACCTCCAATGCTGGGACCACGATACTCTCAAGTATTCCCAACACCAATCTGAGGACTACCAATCCTCCAAAGTTGAAAGCAGCAGCATGAAGAAACACCACCACCGACCACAAAAAAACAATTATGGTCAAAAATATTCTCAAGTTGTATTTCTGTAACACAAAGTTTAATAATTGGCCAACAGTGTAGCCAGTATAGAAAATCGAGTTTAAATCGTCATAAAGAGAATCGGTCAAGTTGGTCGACTCATAGATCCCCAAAATAGCAGCATAGGACAAGGTCGCCTTGTCCATAAACAAAAGGGTGTTAACCGCAATAAGCAAAGGCAATAAATACCAATGAACCTTGTTTGTGATGACTGAATGTTCCTCATCAGATAACTCAACCCCGGCAAACTCTTGCTCATGGGCATCGAGAAAGATTAAAGTGGCATCAGCTTTTTCGATGTTAATTAAGTTAACGGAAACCGAAGAATAGTCTTCGCTGATATTGAGAGCTTCCTTCTCCAAGGACTTGTTTGAGTCGTCTGCCATCTCTTGCGGAGGAACTTTCAGGACATCGATTGGTTTATATATTCATCTGTGAGACTAATCCTCAATTGGTTATAGAGGTCCGGACCTCTATCCACAGTTAATCCGATGCCACAGTTTTGGTAATATTAACGGAGGCGGGTATCCTTGTTAGATAAGCCACTAAAGTCTCAGCGGATTGACTAACCAGGCGCGTGCGTGAAGTACGCAATTTCGGCGATCTGATGATGAACCGGATATGTATTACCATATTAGGAAGGTATGTACCGATCGCACCATCACCACAGAAATCATTATATAGCTGTTTCTCAATGGCGTGAGAAACCGTTATCCACTTTCTACGCAATGCCTGAACTCGTGAAGATCAACCTCCCTAATACACATATCGTTAATGGCAACGAATTCCCCGTGGCTTTCGACTTACAAGCTGCTGACACATTTAAAGAAAATTCAGATAAGGTTGCGGCATTCCTTTCCAAGACTGCCAAATCCCAATTTTTCAACAACGCTTTAGCCAAGCATGGTGCTGTAGTGATCCGTAATACTGGAACTATAGATCCAGACACGATCGGTAAGTACATTGCTGCTATTGGTACAGGTTCTGGAGATGAGTTTTTCGAGCAGCATGGATCGACTGCCCAACGAACTGAAATCACAAACTACTTGAGCACTGCTAACGAAGGGCCTTCTTCCACTTATATCCACCAACATAATGAGTTTTCCAGGTTTACCAAGTATCCAACCCGATTATTTTTTGTTTGCACCAAAATGGGCAAAGAGACAAAAGGTGGAGAGACTCCTATTGTTCATGGGGCTGAGTTCTTCAACAAGTTGCAAGAAAATGTGCCTGATCTAGTGGACCTGTTGTCCAAGAGAGGCCTCTTGTATGAACAGACTTGGAACTTCACATCCCAAACCAAGACCAGTTGGTGGGACTATTTCTGCTTTGGCAGAGAAATCACCAAAGAAGATACTCTTGAAGTCCGCAAACAAAAAGCTGCCATTAGCGTAGCTGCCAATGTTAGCAAAGACTTTTCATGGGGAGATGACAATTCTTTGGAGGTGTACCAGCACACAGATCCTATTCGGGTCCACACAGATCCTACGACTGGCAAAAAAAACCCTACGGTATTTTGCAGTATAGCCACATACTACCACACTTCCAAAGATGCGAATGCTAATACACCTACAAAACCACTTATGTATGATGATAATCATGAGATTATTGATGAGAAATTGCTTGAAAAAGCTTTCCAAATCGCCTTCGATGTTTCCTATGAACACCAATGGCAAGAAGGTGATATCGCCATAGTTGACAACTACCAAGTGAGTCATGGAAGATGCCCTTGGTCTGATGGGCCTCGTACCATTCTTGTTAGTATGTGGGACACACCTGGTAAGCCCGAGTACCCAGCTTGGAAGCCCTCGGCCTTATAGTTTAATATGCACACTATATGATAAGCTTTGAAGCGCCACAGTTTTTTCCCAGTAGACTCGGACCATTAATTCCCAATTTGGTACCGGCAAAGGTATTCAATTTTGGCGAACACTTTATATAGCAGCAAGTCGTGCTTCTAAGTACTTCAGAGAAACATGGATAAGAGTCAACCAATTATTATTGTGGGTTCTGGAGTCTACGGGTTGTCTTCGGCCTATCATTTGGCGACTGCAGGGTACACCAACATCAAGGTTTTTGACCGGGGCGACTACGACAACAATGAGTTTAGTCCGTTGCAGGGAGCCGATGGGGCATCTACAGATGTTAACAAATTAGTTAGAGCTTCTTATGTCGATAAGGTGCATTATCAGGATCTCGCGGTGGAAGCGTTGCACGACTATCATGAATGGAATGAGCAGTTGTTGAAAATGCCATTCTTACCGCGGGCTTTGGCAACGATTCAAGAACGGTGTCTTCAAGAGGGCGATCTTGAGCCTATTTTTCAGAACACCGGCTATATCAGGCTTGACGACTATGAAAACGGCGAAGAGGAGAGAAACTTGCACAACTTCGAGAAGGCCGGACTTCGCAAACACTCCTACGACATCAATAATGCGGACGATATCACCAGAGCCAAGATTACAGGCTGGTACAGAGCCTTGGACCCATTGAATCAACGAGAAAAGGTTCCCACTTTGACAGGAGTACTTGACTCCTTTGCTGGGGTAGCTTTGGCTGACAAGTGTTTGATCTGGGTGAGATATTTGTGTGAACGGACAGGCAACGTGCAGTTTATTTATGGACCCGGAAAAGGGGAAGTGCTGAACCTCGTGTATAGTGCAGAAGACAGCTTGAAGGTTGTGGGCGTCAAAACCGTTGACGGAAAGGAACACCAAGCAACTAAAGTTGTTTTGGCAGCAGGAGGATGGACTCCCAAATTTGTGCCAGAGTCCCTCTCTCCAAGACTTGAAGCCATGGCATCAACATACATAATGATCCAAATCCCCAGAGACCGTAGGGACTTGATTAACAAGTACAGGCGCATTCCTATGATCAACTGGAGGATGACGTATGAGCTGAACTTTCGCTCAGATGCAGTGTATGTTTTCCCTGCCACCCATGATGGGATCTTGAAAATGGGTGTTAACGACCATTACTGGAGAAACTTGGTGAAGGTTGGAGATGAGATGGTCAGTATTCCCGACACAAACATGAAACTTCTTCCCAAACAATCATTATTAGACTACCAAAAGTTCATTAAGGAATTCATGCCAGACCTTTACGAAGCTGGTGCATCCATCGAAAAGACAAAAATCTGTTTTTCTTCTGTGGGGCAGCAGAACGAGTTGGTGATTGATTTTGTTCCTAGTTACAAGAACCTTTTAGTTTGTGCAGGAGGTGGATTCCATGGATACAAGTTTTTGCCGGTTATTGGGAGGTTCACAGAAGGCTTAATCTCTGGAAAGCAGTACAGTCACAGTCAATTTTTTAAATTCGACTATATCGATCCCAAAGATTATAAACCAATAGTCAAGGACCCTGAACATGAATATGCTTTAAACAGTGTAGAATTTGCTGAAAGTCGTCTGAAGTACTACGATTATTAAAGAATTAAATATAAAATTTGCAGCTTTCACAAAAAACCAACCATCTAAAAAATACGCCCGAAAAATCATTTCAAAAATCAGGGAAAAATGACATCACGCTTCTTGTTCTGACCCAGTAAGGGATAGTGGCAGATCATACAGTAAACCACGATAAATAGATTATTCATTAAAGTATGTGCTCATGCCAAACGCATTGATCGGCCGAGGGCGAGAGTTGGACTCAAGATCACTACAGGAACTTTGTTAAATACCATTAAAACATTATTATTCACATATATACATTCTAATAGACACAAATTGGTCTTAGTTTTCGTGAATAGTAAGGTATCTTCATAAAATAGATATCTTGAATAAAGCATAAGCTTAAACCTCCTTGGCTTCGGTGACTTCACCCACATCAGTATTTTCATCTTCATTATTGACTTTGGCCTTTTGTTCTTCATCATCTCTATTAGCAAGAGCAACGTTATCCCCCTTGGGAATTTTTCTATTTGTGGTGAATACACCTGAGATCATGGTACAAGCTGCCAATGCAATAGCGAAATAGAATGCACTATAAATAGCATCTTCTAATATTTTCCTGACGAATCTGGCAGCATCGGGTGATAGAGCTGCTATGATATCGGAATCGTTAGCGAGCTCTGTAAGGGAATATTGATCAATTTGAGTTGCTATCGACTTTGGAACTGTTTTCATAGCACTAGTGTACTTGCTTTTCAAAGATGAGTTGTAAGCAATATCTGATAAAATAGTACACAAAGATGAGCCTAAACCTCTACCAAAAGTAATAAAGGATGTTGACATGATAACCCCACCTTCAATCTTTGGAGCACTAACTTGAGTTGAAGACATTACGGATTGAAGAAGTAAACCAAAAGAAGCACCAACCATTATCACCAACCCAATTCTATGAGAGGAGTCAGAGTCTTGGTTTAACAACGGCAAAACAGCAGTACCAGCAACAGCAAAAACTGAGCCTAACATAAGTAATGGCTTTATAAATCTAGTTTTACCGATAAGTACCCCGGTGCTTATAGAGCAAATCACCAAAGGAATTACAAACGGTAAGGAATTAATTCCGGATTTAATTGGACTGTAGCCCAATACGAGTTCCCAATAAAGTGAAAGGAACAAAATACATACGGTGAAGTAACTCATCATGAAGAATGAAGTTATACCGGCAAATAACACCCCTGGTGTGGTAACCATTTCAACTGGGATCAAAGGCCGAGGTGAAAACCGGAAGTTCCACACACAGAAACCAATGAAGAAAAAAGCTCCCAAAATAATATTGACTATTACAGCAGCCGATTTCATTGGATATTCATTAGTGGAGTAAAAGGACAACCCAAGTAGGAACAACACCAAGCCAATAGCTATTAAAGTTGTACCGATATAGTCAACTAGTTTAAGCTTAGTTCTCAAATCGAAAACTGGATTTGGTGGGTTGAACGAATAAACAAAGAACACACTCGCAACCCCACCAACCGGTAAGTTGATATAAAAGCACCACCGCCAACTAACATTGGATCCGAAGGCACCTCCAATGAGAGGTCCACATACAAGGGATACGGCCATAGAAATTCCCATACAAGCGAAAACAAAGGGTCTCTTGTTGATGGCAGTAACTTCAGATGCAATAATAAAAGCCAAACTTTGAATACCACTGGCACCTACACCAGCTAACACTCTTCCACCAATCAATGTATTCATATTTGGAGCCAAAGCACACATCAAAGAACCGGCCTCAAATAATACCACGCAGACTACCATGGTATACTTCCTACCAAATATAATGGAGATTTGACCCCAGTTGGCAGAAAAAACAGTAGAAGGTAAAAAGAACCCTGTCATCAACCATACCACTTTACCTACTGCGTTGAACTCGGTACCAACTTGATTTAAGATGGTCGCCACAATGGTTTGATCTAAGCCAACCAAGAACATACACAATGCAATTGATATGACACATAGCACCAATTTGGCCCCTGTTAAATATTGGTCTTCTCTTCTTGTACCATCTCCTGCATCGTTCTCTATAAACTTTTTGACAGACTGCTCAGCCGGTGAACTACTGTCTAATGCGATATTGACAGTACGCACCGCTGCATCTTGCGATGCCTGAGCAGATATTTTTGGGATTAGTTGTGACATTTGCTTGATTCATTCATCACCGGATATTCAGTGGAATTTATAATTGGGTGGACCTTCAAATAAGCCTGTTCACATCTAGCAGACTATCTTCGATTATGTAATCGCATATAACCAGGCGCCGCAGAGATATTGCAGTTGCGAAATGCTTACAGGCATGACTAGATGTGGTTTGGTTTGTACACGCACCTGTCAGGAAGTTTCGCACAGAGACGGTCCCTTTCGTATAACGCATCTCCGTCGGAGATGTCCCTTTGCGGTTTGCTTGATAGTATAAAATGGCATCAAAGAGAATTTGCAATGTTTAAATGAAAGTTTTTGTTACAGGTGCAACTGGTTTCGTGGGAACTGCGGTAGTCAAGGAATTGGTGGCCCATGGTCACAAAGTGACGGGATTGGCCCGTTCTGACGAATCTGCTGAGAAACTCATTGCTGTAGGTGCAACTTATGTCAAAGGTGAATTAACTGACACGGACATTGTGGTGGATGCTGCCAAAACCGCAGATGGAACTGTGCACTTGGGATTGGTGTACGATGCACAAAATCCCAAGAGACGGGAAGCCGTTGATAGACACATTATTGGGGCTATTTGTGACGCTTACATTGGTACGGGAAAGCCATTTATAGCCACTGGAGGCACACTTTTTGTGGTGAATGATACCAAGGTCGACGAGGATTTCCAGCAAGACTTTAAAAAGATTCAATTTGCAGAGGGTAGAGCATCCAATGAACTATTTGCTTTATCGTACGCTTCCAAAGGTGTGAGGTCCATGAGTGTTAGACTTTCACCCAGTGTACACGACATTGGTGATATTGGCTTCATTCCAACACTTATAGAGATGTCGAAAAAGAACGGATATGTGTATTACCCGGGAACGGGAGAAAACGTATGGCCTGCTGTCCACAGACAAGATGCTGCTGTTCTTTATAGATTGGCACTCGAGGGGGCTCCGGCGGGTTCTATATTGCATGGAGTTGGAGAAGAAGGAATACCGGTAAAAACCATCGCTGAAGCTCTTTCAAAGAAGTTAGGACTCACAAAGTGCTCAGTCCCAGCTGCTGAGCTTCCTGAAAAGCTTGGGCCAAGGTTTGGTGTTATTTTTGCGTTGAACAACCCCACGAGTAATGCAAAGACGAAAACAATAACTGGGTGGAAACCAACAGAAATTGGCTTGATAGAGGATATACTCGAAAATTACTAGAGGAGTTTAGTGAATACGCATATACCGGAAAAAACAGCTTTCAGCCCGTAGTCATAAACTCTGTTACAAATGAATTACATTTATCATCCCATATTCTATTACTTAAATCCCAATCAAATCGTAGAACTTTTGCTTACGAGAGCGAGGAATTTCCTCACTAGTGGCGACAACTTCTATAGGTTGTACCTTTTCATCCAAAGTAGACTCAAGTTCAGAGTCAGTTTGGTAGATGTCGACATGGTCGGTCAACTTGATATTTTTGACAAACCACATCAAGACAAGCATGGGCACAAGAATCCCCAAAGTAACCCAACCAATGATCTGTTGTGTTTCTCTATAAGCCAAAGAAATGGCATCTCTTTCAGGGGTTCCCTTTTTGTACTTAAGAGCAACAGGAAGAGACTTGTAGATCTTAGTAGCATTGGCCTTTTCGGCTTCTGGCAAGTACTTGTCAAGCTTTTGCAAAACAACCGAGTTCCAGATACCACCAGAAATAGCGCTTCCAATAAGTGAACCTGCGGAAGAGAAGGCCAAGAAGAAGGCAGTCGACATGGCAATTCCTTGTTCTCCAGCAACCCCTTGAATGATTACTTGCAAAGCGGTTGTGTAGATACCCCGGGAAGCACCGATGAAAACTTCGAACATATAAAGAAGACCTCTGTCAGCAACACCACCATGGTAGTTGATGAAGCACACCGCAAGCACTTGGCCCATGAAATAGATTGGAATACTAGTAATAATGAAAATCTTAGATCTCTTGGTATATTTCATCAACACACCGCCAACCACATTGAATATTTGCAAGCAAGCTTTCTTCGAGTCATCAATTCTAGTGGCTTCACCAACCGAAACGTACTTCCCCACCTGTAAAACTGTCTTCATGTAAGTGGCATAAGCAGAGTTACAACACCAATCACAACTTGCAATTAAACATGCAATAATCATGGTGGAGGTCATAGTCCCCTTGGGAAGAAATGGGTGTTTGGGAACCTTGGCGTTGTATAACAAAAATGTTACGAAGATAACAAAACCAACCACCACCATAGCAATTAACTTAGCTTCATGCCACTTGTAAGATGATTTAGTTCCGGTAAGTGTCAAAGGGACAAACACAAGACACATACCAACAAGCATCAAAGCACCGCCAAACAAATCCAACTTGACGAACAAAAAATAGGCAGTCTTTTTGTACCAGGGACCTTCGGGTAAGTCCTTGAATGCATCAATCATTCGATGGTTACCATCTTGCTTGGTCTTGGTATCCACATAGTACATGAAAGCAGTCAACAAAATGCAAGCCACGAACATGATGATAGCAAAAGAGCCGTAACCCCACCTCCAGCCTGTATGAGCCATATAAGCATCTTGAATGACAGAGCCCACGTATAAACTGGGCACACCGGCAATAGCATCTGGCAACTGGGACAAAAACCCACGGTTGATCAAAGAACTGTTCTCAGCAATAAAAGCTTGCTGGAAAACCCTGTACCCAACCTTACCTACTGCAAAAAAAATCTCTGCGCACACGTAAGTATCAGCGTTTTGGCACGAAGCATACAAGACATAGGCAAGCGTATAAAGCAACACGGCGAAACCAAATCCTTGGGATCTGCCTGCCAAATCGTGCAATTTTCCCATGATAGGATAGGTGACGATGGCAGTAATTTTGTAAACCACGGCAGCGGTTGCAATCAACGAGTGAGCATTGAACTCGGAAGTGGCATAAGAACTAAGACCCGAAGTGGAATCGTTGGCAAAGTTTTCGACAAAAGCGGTCATTACCAACACGAAGTAAGCTAAGGTCAAGACCTTCTGACCCTGTCTGCTCCTAAAGAGCTCGACGGGTTTTCCATCTCTGGAAGATTTCTCTGAAGCTTGTTCTTCCACTTCGGAGCTGTGCAACCCCAGTACCTTTGATTCCACAGAATCCGAGAGACCAGCCTCTGAAGACACTTTTGCACTCATATCAAAAGATGGCTACAAATCAGAGGAAATTTCTAGCTCCTTTATAGGCCTCTTAATCAGATCTGCACATTGAATGTATAAGAAAAATTATCAGATGGCATCTACGTTTTATCTGATTAAGCGTTATGCACCGCTTTCGGAAGACAGCAGTGTTGTCTTTCACTGGCCGGTATTCATGCACGGGGCTCGCAACATCCTATTCCCTATAGCTCATCCCTGTACCTTAAATTTGGTAGATCTTCACGCGGACCTTCCCCCATTGATCAAGAACAAAGAAGTCTGGAGACCTTGGTACATCATTTAGTATACTGTGGTATATATTATATACTGTTGTACAAACTTAATTAGCCGGAGAAAACCTGTCTCAGTAATTATGGATGCCAAGATTCCGGCTTCCAAAATTCTTTCAATTCAGGTAAAGTTGACTTCATTGTCCACCAATTTTATTTTCGGCTGTGCATTTCATCTGTTTTAGGCCAATCACTAACGATTGAAGGGAATTGTTCCTGAGCCGAAGTATATATGCCTTTGCAACCATGAGGGAACGGTCTTTGATTAGCTGCAACCTTTAAGGTCGGAGACTGGACTTAGACAAGGATAGTTAAAGTGACAAACGAAGCTTTTTGAGACGTACGTCAACCTTGGCAGATAAGATGGTGTCTTGAGAAGTTCTCAAAACCGGGGAGCTTAGGTATAATATCGAGATTTTTCGATTAGGCCTCACACAATGGAAATCTGATCCAGAAAAAGAGTTCCCAGTGTAGCTGCGTACGGCACTGCTTCCACCAACCACATGAACTGAGCATATTAGTTTCCAGCAAAGTGATGCAAGCTGCATGTTTAGAAAACGGTAAGAATTTGCTTGCATAAGGAGGACATATACTCTCATAACCAACAGCCAAGCCAAGGTGTCAAGAAAATAGTTTACATCATTTTAGGACGCTTCATGCGTGATAGTTGCAAGAGATAATCGGGGTTTGTGGTTGATATTTCTCCAGGCCTTTTAACAGAGGTTCCCGAGTGTGGGTCTTATGCCGATAGACAGCACATGTTCCCCAGCTCCTGTTGACCATCGCTATTCTCTTAACACAATAAGCACAATATTGCCTACCAGCTGATTTAGCCGTCGAGCACCTGGTTTGAGAGACTGTATGACACCGAAGCTGGGCGTGTTGAAGTTTGTGCCAAGCCGGCGAACATAGGGGAGAAAACAAAGGGGAGAAAACAAACGGGAGGAGCAAGTAGGAGAGGATTTTTAGTGGACCTGTTTGGAGTAAAAATCCTTTGGGAGAACAACTGCTTTAGCAGTGCTCAGTATTGAGCTGGGAACTACTATAGTCTACAGAATCATATCTCAAAATCCGATTGCGAAAGATTTTCCGGAGAAGCAACACCCGACTACGCTTATATGGGCGCCACTAGGAGGTGGAAACAGAAACAGTGGACGTAGAACCATTTAAGCCAGTACTCTCAGCAATGCCACACAATAAGATGTCGTCCTCGTGACTGAACAATCAAATCGGTCTATTGTCCTAACTTTGCAGCAACTTTTAAAAACAGTGCGCAGTGAGATAATGTCAAATTTCTACTTCTCTTGTGGGCTATAAACCCATGATTAGTAATTTTCAATTCCCTTCTTCTTGAACAAGTGAGACTTTTCTCAACTACCTAGCGATGCTGACTTCACATATTCCAGAAAGCACGGAGCTCAATCTCATTCCTCGGCCTGGCCCGGTTTATTCCAAAAATGAGCCTCACCATGTTAGTGTGGTGAACGTCACCGTCAACACCGCTCCTCCAGAAGTTCCTTCAGAACAAGCACACATTGCCCCAATGACTCCCAATAATCCCCCCAAAAATATCTGGCGGATGTTGGCCGTATGTTTCTTCATGTTGATTTGTGGAGCTTCAGATGCCACCCCTGGTGTGGTATTACCCGAAATCGAAAGCTACTATAAAATCTCCTACGGTGTAGTGTCCATTATTTGGGTGGGCAATGCCTTCGGGTTCATTTTGGTTGCATGTATATCCCATAAAATGGAGTCTTGGTTCAACCACAGAAACCTATTGCTTATTGGTACTGGTTTGGCTATGTTGATGTACGCCATCGTCCTGAGTGGAACCAAATACCCTGTTATTGTGATTGGGTTTTTCTTTGGGGGTGCAGGGCTTGCTATCAACTTGTCCAAGAGCAACGTGTTTATGTCACGGTTTGGCGACAAGCTGGCTACGTATTTATCATATGCCCAGTGTTGTTATGGCGTTGGTGCCACTGTTTCTCCTCTTATTGCAACTGCATTTGTGAGCTCTGGGATCAAATTCCATTTCTTCTACTTGGTTCTTTTGGGATGTGCATTGACAGCCTTTGTGCTCTTCTTCTTGTCTTTCCTGGGCGCCGAAACAGACTTGGCTCCCTGGGAAGCAGAATACAGAGACGAGAATAAGGGACTGGATAAGGATCACAGAGAGCTTCTCAAGGCTTCACTCAAAAACAAAGTTACTTGGCTCATGGCACTCTTTACCTTCTTCTATCAAGGGGCTGAAGTTGCTGTTGGAGGTTGGATTGTGACTTACTTAATCGACTATCGAGGAGGAAGACAATCGGTTGGTTACGTTGCATCTGGGTTCTGGAGTGGTGTGGCTCTAGGAAGATTGTTTCTTACTCGTCCTCTTTATAAGTGGGTTGGACCAAGAAGAAGTGTCTTTATATGTTCGCTAACTGCCATGGTTTTCATTGGCCTAACTTGGGCAGTACCGTCTATTATAGCAGCGGGGGTATTGGTTTCGCTTGCAGGTTTTTTTGTGGGACCAAATTACCCAACTATGCTCAAGTTGGCATCGGATATGTTTCCACGTAAGATTCACATTATTTCTTTGACCATCACCACAGCATTTGGGTCAAGTGGAGGTGCGTTCTTTCCATTCATCATTGGTATGGCTGCACAAAAATTGGGTGCTTTTGTTGTGTTGCCCGGTTTTCTTATTTTGTATACCCTCATGCTTGCATTCTGGGTTGCTTTGCCAAACAAAGACAGAAGAATTAAAGACGGAGACAAATTTGGTTTATGGCAAAGAATTTGGTAAACTACGAAAACTCCTCTCCGATGTGATGGAAACTATGTGTATACGAATTTAGATATACACTTGCACACCGTATTAATGGCTTTAACGAAAACAGGAGGAGAATCTCAAACCCGTATACAGGAGATAACGACACCCCCACATTTTAAAAAAGCGAGGGTGACAGCCACCCTAAACCCTGCGCGTTCGGGATTCTGGGGTATAGTTTGGAGAGCTAATACTAACAATTTTCACTAGAGATAATGCTGTCCACAGACGATGCCTCCAACTTAGATTCACGGTATTCTTGCAAAGAATGCAAGAGAAGGCGTTCCAAATGTTCTAGAGACCTTCCTGAATGTTTCCTGTGCAAGAAATATAAAAGGCATTGTCTTTACGAAAAACACAGCAAAACCCCTTTGACTCGCAAACACTTGACAGAAGTAGAAGAGGAACTAGGGATAGTTAAAAGGGTGTTACTACGGTATGTTCCTGACTTTGATACTCCACAAGCCCTCATCAGGTTGAAAAATGGTGGAGATCTAGCTGATGGTGATATCGAAATTCCGGTACTAAAATCCAAATTGGATCATCCTACTCCTATGGGAGACCACCGAACTCCATTGAACATCCGCAACCTTCTTGTTGAAGATAACTCAAATGATTTTGTGGATCTACAAATTGCTCAGCTCCTTCCCTCTTCAATTGATCCCAATTACAGGCCCAAGAGGAAGCAGACAAGATCTGAAATACGAAATGAAAACTACAGCTGGGACGAAAGAAAACAGGGAGAATTGGAATCTCTGACTACGGATGGAATGGCCACCACCGAGTCTAACTGTTACTTAGGAGCAGCTTCAAGTGCTGCTTTGATTAATCTTATTGGCGGAGGGTTCTTCATGAATGAGGGTAAAGTAACGTCTCCTGTTTCAACCAGCTCCTCGAATCTTTTGAATCACGGTGTAATATCAAGATCCAAGCTTGAACACTACATCAATCAGTACTTTGAAACCTACCATATTTCATATCCCATGGTACATAAACCGATGTTCATGGCTCAATTCAACGAGATCGTATCACCTCCGAACGGATGGGAGAGCTTGCTCTATATTGTTGCAGCAATCGGTTCGTTCATGTCAGCTGTTTCTCCCGAAGAGAACGATGATCTTATTCTTTTCGAAATTGCAAAATCAAAGCTTTCAATCGATGTGCTAGAGACTGGAAATCTTACTTTAGTACAGACATTGACGCTTATGTCAAACTATCTACAGAAGAGAGACAAACCCAACTCCGGCTATAACTACTTGGGACTCGCTGTTCGAATGGCTCTCGGACTCGGACTCCATAAACAAATAAGTGATACCAACGAGTCTCTTTTAGACCAGGAAACAAAACGAAGGATTTGGTGGTGTCTCTATATCTTTGACTGTGGACAGACAATCACCTATGGAAGACCATTGGGTATCCCGTGTGCTGGAATAGACTCGAGACTTCCTCTAAACATTTTGGATACTGAATTAACTGGGTTTACCATATCCTTGCCAAAGGAGCAAGATTCTTCCACAGATTATACCAGTCTAAGGCTTCAGTCTTTGTTCCACATATTTACCAACAGTATTTATGAAAGAATTATAACTGATCCATTTCCGTCTTCTCAGGAGCTTCTAAAGTGGGACGAAATGTACATACAAAGATGGAAGAATCAAATTCCCGAATACTTCAAAGAAGATGCTACAGTCCCCCCAAAGTACCGTTTGGCTCATGCTGTAATCGAGTGGAGGGTACGAAATCTACGAATTATCATGTACAGAACGTTCCTCTTGAGAAATGTAGTGGTGAATTCAAACGGAATCGAACAAGATTACGACTCAAAAGCTGGTGAAATCTGCCTTCAAGAATGTAGTGCTACAGTCAAGAGCATGTATTTGTTCTGGAGTGCTAAGACCACGTATAATCGAATGGATGCATGGTATTCACTTTTTTTCCTAATTCCAGCTGTGGTCATGCCATTGGTTTGTCTCAGAAACAATCCGCTCGATGCAAACGCTGAAGCATGGAGAAGTGATATTGGTATAGCGAAAAGCATAATAGAAAGGTTGACGAGCATATCACCATTAGCAGGTCGTATTCTACACTTCATTGAGTTTTTGGGTGCTGGTTATCTCACACAGGGCGTAGAGAGCCAAGAGTTAAGTTTTCCATTAAATGGTACTGACGAAAGCCCTTTCTCTCAGTTGATACAACTTCACTCAATGCTCTGGCCTGTTTCGTTTGATATAGAACAACAGTTCTTGTAGTGCTGTGTATTTTAATGTAATCTATTAAATCAAAGTGTATCCACCACCTACGAAGACTTCCTCGCCTGTCATATAAGAGGATGCGTCACTGGCAATAAACACATAAACTCCTTTCAACTCGTAAGGCGCACACAACCTCTTGGCTGGAATCATATTAAACCAAGTTTTTCTCCACTCCTTTGGGTGAACATCTAACATTTCTGTGTCAATGAATCCTGGAGATACGCAGTTGACCCGAGCAAAGTCCACCCATTCAACAGCCAAGCACTTGGCTAATCGAACTAAGCCGGCTTTGGAAGCATTGTAAACAGCTTGCTTCTGGGGATAATTAACTACTCCAGAAGATACAGAAGCAGTAAATACAATTCTTCCTTGCTCAAGGATTCCCTGCTCTTTTTGTTTTTTGAACGCATTTGCAGCCGCTTGAGCAGTGAAGTATGCACCATCTAAATTAACACCCATTACTTCTCGATATTGCTCCTCCGTGTTTTCTTCAGCAGGAACGTGAATACAGATTCCAGCATTTGGAACAACCACGTCCAATCTTCCAAAGTCGTTCAACACTTGTGCAACACACTTGTCGTTATCGGCTTTGATTGCAACATTGCACCTATAAGTTTTGAACATGACACCTAAATTTTTGAATTGGGATTCGAGTTCCTTAACATAGGAAGGGGAACTGGAGTTATAAGTGATGGCCACATCACTACCGGCTTCGGCAAGACCGATGGCAGCGGCAAGACCAATTCCTCTGGATCCTCCCGTAATCAAGGAGACTTTTCCTTTTAATGAAAATAAGCTCAACACTGGAGCATCCTGATTTTTATAAAGCATTTTGAAATCTGGACATAAGGAGTGAGTATCGGAAACTGTCAAATATATATGGTTTCAAAAAAGGAGTTGGGGCGACTATCACCCCGGCAGAGGAGTTTTCGCATTTTGCTGCAAAATCATAATAAGAGGGAATTCTCATATAGAAATATAACAGGCCCGAGAAAGAAACAAAGGAGAATATGCTGATGCACACCTGCCGAAAGACTTTCCATTTTGAAAATACGTGTACATTGAGTGATGAAATGAAGACTTAGTAGAGGAGGGAGGCGGGGGTAATGTTTCGAGCATTCTCCAGGTGCACAGATGTCCGACGCTAATATAAAAGTCACAAAATCCCAATCTACATATTCATGAACCAAAAACCATGAGTAACCCGGCGTTTGTGTTAAAATCCGTGAAGAACGTCGTGTTCGAAGAAAGGCCCATTCTTCCTGTCATGCCCAAGGAAGTTCGTGTAAAAGTTGAACAGACAGGAATTTGTGGATCTGATGTCCATTACTGGCAAAAGGGAAGAATAGGAAAGTTTATCATGAAAGAAGAAGATACAATGGTCTTGGGGCATGAGTCTTCAGGAATTGTTGTCGAAACAGGGAGTGAAGTCTCCACTTTGAAGGTTGGCGACAGAGTTGCTATTGAACCTGGTTTTCCTTGCAGATACTGTGACAACTGTAGAGATGGTAAATACAATGCTTGTGAACAAATGTACTTTGCTGCTACCCCACCAGATGATGGAACCTTACAAAAATACTTCAATGCTCCGTACGATTACTGCTACAAGATCCCAGATCATATGGACATGGAAGAGGCCGCGATGGTTGAGCCAGTCTCAGTAGCAGTTCAAATCTGCAAGAGAGCCAAACTCCAGGCAGTAGACAATGTTCTCGTGTTTGGTTGTGGCCCAATCGGATTATTGTGCCAGGCAGTTTCGAAAGCGTATGGCTGTAAAAAAGTTATTGGAATCGATATTTCCGACGGAAGATTAGAATTTGCCAAAACCTTTGGAGCGGACTCCGTTTACAAGATGCCAATGAGGAAGGAGACTCAAGGATTTGAAGAGTTTGCCAAAACAGTTGCTCAAGATATCAACTCTAAATTTGGATTTGAGCAGGGTGCAGATGTGATTTTAGAGGCAACTGGTGCTGAACCTTGTATGGCTGTTGGTGTATACGCCAGCAAGTTTGAAGGAAGATTCGTTCAAGCCGGAATGGGAAAAGAATTCTGCAGCTTTCCTGTTACTGATGCCTTGATCAAACAACTTCTGTGGACAGGCTCAATTAGATATTCCACTGGAGTTTATCCTACTGCTGTAGAATTAGTTGCCTCTGGAAAAGTGGATGTTAAGAGATTGATTACCAATAGGTTCAAGTTTGAAGAAGCAGAAAAGGCTTTTGAACTAGTTCATGAGGGACGCACTGACGTTATAAAGGTGATTATTGAAGGAGTCCAAGATTAGAGTGTATTTAGATAATCAATACATGAAAGGAAGCCATATAGTTGAACTAGTAGAATATCACAGATTTCACCAGATTATTAGGGACAGGTCTATCCAGTTTAGTCCATCATGGGCTAGTGTCCGTATATTGCTGAGTACGGAAAACTGTGTCCGCCTGGAAAGAAACTGTATCCGGTGTACAGAAACCTTCAATTCTTATAAACCCCAAGGTTCACACACTTCCGGTATAACAGGTTGACAGAAGTCCGGACTCTTCACAGGATTCTCCACTATAAATTATTCAGTTTGAACGATCTACTTCAGAAATTCAACCCACCATACCCCAAAATGGCCCAATCGATTAGAAAACCCAACCCAACCCTCTCCAATAGCGTCTTCGACATGTTTTCCATGAAAGGAAAAGTCGTGATCATCACTGGATCATCAGGTGGCATTGCTCACGAAGTTGCGAGGGCTTTGGGCGAAGCAGGTGCTGATATCGCTTTATGGTATCACAACAATCCGCTGGCCAAAGAATTAGCAGTTGAACTCTCCAGCAAGTACAGCGTCAAGGCACAAGCTTACAAAGTCGATATAAAGTCATGGGACCAAGTTGCAGCTTCTGTGTCTCTAGTTGTTAAAGACTTTGGCCATTTGGATGTGATGATTGCAAATGCTGGAATTCCTGCCAAGGCTGGAGTATTGGACCAAACATTGGACGAATGGCATGATGTAGTCAACACCGATTTCAATGGGGCTTACTACTGTGCTAGGGCTGCTGGAGAAGTCTTCAAAGAACAGGGCACTGGAAACTTGATTTTCACTGCCTCTATGTCTGCCCATATTGTCAATATTCCTCAGCAACAAGCATGCTACAATGCTGCCAAAGCGGGAGTTATGCATTTATCCAAGTCATTGGCTGTCGAATGGGCTGGCTTTGCCCGAGTCAATTCAGTGTCTCCAGGTTACATTGACACTGCTATTTCCGGTGACTGTCCCTTCGAAATGAAAGAAGCCTGGTTCAGCATGATTCCCATGCAAAGAGACGCGGATCCGCGTGAATTGAAAGGTGTTTACTTGTACTTAGCTAGTGATGCTTCTACATACACCACTGGGAGTGACTTCATTGTTGACGGAGGCTTCTGTTGTCCATAGATATTTAGAGAACGAATTTTTCGCCTAAACAGAGTACCCCACTTTATGCGAATTGAGGGCCGCGAATCTGTCAACCTGGATAACGGTCCGGGGTAGCTGCAAATGTGGGGGAACGGGCTCTTTTCACCTTCAACCTCAAAAACATCGTCAAGGCTGACGCTAAACTTCCTGGTTTACTCACATTTACCGCTTTGTATAAACACTATAAATATGTCGACCTCGAGCACCTTTTCGTCTGAGTTAAAGTCTTTACACACACACACTAAATACAGGATGAAGTTTAAGTTTACCTCCTTAGAGCAGATTGTTGGACCTGCCATCGCAAAGGTCTTACCTGATCACCAAAAACCTTGGTTTCAAGTGAGACACCTTTTGAAGCTTAATTTGCTCTTGTTGGTACCTTTATCTGTAAGTAGTACTGCTGGTTATGATGGTTCGTTGATGAACGGATTACAATCAATTGACCCTTGGAAGGCTTATTTCAATCAACCCCATGGAACAATGTTGGGATTTGTGAATGCTGCTCAGAACTGTGGGTGTTTCATCATGTTGCCCTTATGTGGCTGGCTAACTGATTATATAGGAAGAAAATTCACCATTGCCATAGGTTTGTTGGGAGTTATTGTGGCAACCATTATTCAGGCTGCTGCCCACAATTTGGGTGCAACCATCGCTGCTAGGTTCATTGTTGGTGCCTTCGGTATGTTGGCAGTACAGCCAGCTCCACTTCTTATTGCTGAGCTTTCTTACCCCAGCTACAGAGGAAAAATGACCTCTTTATACTGGACTTTCTATTACTTAGGGGCCATCTTGGCTTCGTGGACTTGTTTTGGTACTCAGGGAAGAAATGATAACTATTCGTGGAGAATCCCTACCATCTTGCAAGCGGGGTTCCCAGTATTGCAGTTGGTGTTTATTTGGTTTGTACCAGAGAGTCCTAGATGGCTTATTTCTAAGGGAAAGAACGACAAGGCAAGAGCTATCTTAGTTGAGCACCATGCTGGTGGAGATGAGGATCTGGAATTGGTGAATGTCGAGATGTCTGAAATAGTTGCCACCTTGGAGATGGAAGGGGCAGCTAAGTCCACTAAATGGTCTGACTTGGTTTCCACGCCTGGAAACAGAAGAAGAACTTACATTGCCGTAAGTTTAGGAGTTTTTGCCCAGTGGAATGGGATTGCTGTTGTTTCATATTACTTGACTTTGGTATTGAACACCATTGGAATCACCTCTTCTACCATGCAGACTTTGATCAACGGATTGTTACAAATCTTCAATTTAATAGCTGCTTCTTCCGCAGCTTTGTTAGTGGATCTTCTTGGACGAAGAACCCTCTTCTTGTGGTCTGGGATTGGAATGCTTGTATCGTATATTATCTGGACAGCTTGTTCGGCAATATTTGCAGAGAAAGGAACCCCAGGTGCAGGCAAAGCCGTGGTGGCATTCATCTTTATCTTTTACTTCCACTATGATATAGCTTACACTCCGTTGCTCATGGGATACCCCACCGAGATTTTTCCTTACTACTTAAGATCCAAAGGGGTTGCGGCTGAATTGATGGGAGTCTACGGAGCTTTGATTATTGCCTCCTTCTGCAACTCTATTGCCTTGGATAATATTGGTTGGAAGTACTACATTGTATTTTGTGTGTTATTGGTAATAATTTGTTTAAACACTTACTACTTCTATCCAGAAACTAAAGGTTACTCTCTTGAGGAAGTTGCTCAGATTTTTGATGGAAATGAAGCTATCTTGGACGTCACTCTGGGAGATTTGATGAAACATGGTTCTGCAAAGACATCTCAAGAGCATGTGGAGCGTGTTCGAGAATTATAACTTTTAGTGAAAAATTTGAATTTATGTCTATTGGTATTGTTTCAAACGTAGAGAAGAGAGTCTATAAACAATCCCAGTGACCCACTTAGTCGTGTTAGGTGCACATCCTTTCAAATTTGGTTGTTTAAGGGAACAAACAGTTGTGTATGATCCGATTCTTTAGAAAATCCGGGACTTTGATGGCCTCAGGCTTCTTTGCCTCAAGCTACATTCTTCAATAGCTCGGGATTCTCCTAATACGATTAGTCTTTCGGAGGAATACTTGAAAGTTAAAAACAGCTCCCCCGTCAAAATTATCGTTTGTTGGCTGGTTTCCATATCAAACTGATGGTCTTGATTATATATAGTGAATAAACCTTTATCTACACTATTGGTAAGATCCCACTCATCGGTAATCTTCAACCATTGAGTAGGCATCCACTTGCTCACTTAATACCGCTGATGAAATTGTTAAACCCTATTAGGGTATTGAGCACTTAATAGAACAGTGTACCATAACCATATAGTTGCTGGTGACTCCATGGTAAACCTTAAGAGTGCTATTTTGGCTTTAGTGATTTGATTAAAGTTAGTATACATTGATAATATATATCACTTTATTTCAACATCAACATTTCATCCTGCTTAGTTCTTTCTACCTAAAGTACCATTTTGTTGTCCACTTACGCATCTTTTTACCCCAAAAACTGAATACTAGAAACAAAAAGTTAAAAAAAGCACAAAACACCACCAACATAATACTCATATTGACCATTCCAACACCCTCAAGCCAATCTTGAGTAATAAATGTGAAAACCATGGCAATCAAGTTTCTCGCTACTAAAATTACGGTTATTGTTTGACTGGCTTGCTTTGGATAACTTTGAAGGACATAAGTGATCGAAAGTGAAGAAATAGATGCCATGGAGAAAGAAAAAAACCCAATACCAATTACTGAAACTGACCAGTGTAATCCGTAATACACCCCAAGACCATACATGAACAACCCAGCCATGTTGACCAAAATTGGAAACGGCATTAACAACAATCTGAACTCAGGTTCAAAGATCCCGTTGTTCATTCTAGTTGCTTTTAATTGGAACCAATCACTTAAAAAGAATGAATAAGAACAACCACAAACATATCCTGCAAGCATGCCAAGACTAGTCAATCCGACAGCCGATCCACTAAAATTATAGGGTGGAGACATATAGAATTCAGAACTAGTTGTTGAGTAATAGCTTAACCAGCAGATTTGGATACCATAAGTAATAGAAGCCCAAATAACGGATGGATATCTGGCAGTGTACATCGGAACTATCAATAGTTCATACCATGAGGAAGATGTAGCTTGGTCTGTCGAAATCAATTTCATCCTTTGAAAATACGACTTTGCTGGAGGAATGCTCCCCGTCACCCTTGAAACTTCGACCATTTCCTTATGTTTATCATTGGAACTAGATTCCAGGACATTTTCTCCTGTGTTAGAACCTAGTACTGCGATAAACTCGGATGTTTTGGATATGTTCTCCCTGTGGTATAACGATTCTTCACTGAATAAGAACATGGCAACAAATAAAACGCCACAAGTTATAGAAGTCCATTTACCACACCAACTCATATCCTGTCCCACATCAATATATCCTGCAATCAAAGGAGCAAGTGCAGTTCCAATGCCCAAAGCAAGTGCATAAATAGCCAAGTACAGCCCTTGCTCATGGAGGAAGAAAACATCACAAATCGAGACCTCAACTAATGAATCAACTGGACCTACCAGTAGACCATTCAAAATGGAATAAGCATAATTAGCACCCTGAGTCAACTTGAGACCAAAACAAAGACTAGCTATGATCAGCAACATCACAGAAACCAAATAAACCGGTCTTCTACCAAACTTATTGGCCAAGGGTTGTGAAAAATAACAGCCAATAGCCACGAATAAAAATTGGATAGCAGTAGCAGTATTCAACTCGCTATACGACACCCCATATACTAGAGCCATTTCTGTATACAAGGGGCCGTTGAATGCTGAAGCAGCAGCTACAGTGGCTGCAATAAAGCAAAGTAAGAAAAAATGGAGGAGCTTTCTGGGCATACTCCAGTTTAATGGATCATTGGGATCCGATGAAGGTTGGGGATCCAAAATAATGTCAGTTCCTTTTTTACGCAACAATCCAAGTTGGTCTACCTCGTCAACATCTTTTCCTATAATCACAGCCGTACCAGGAATTGCATAGTCGTTTTTGACAGTTTTGTCGAGTTCCAAGTTAAACATCGTACTTGGATTCTTTGGATCATCAGCTCGTTTCTTATATATGCTTATCGAGATATGCCTTTCTTATCTCTTTATCTGCTGCTGCTCACTGTTGCACCCAGCTTTGATTAATCTTTTGGCTACACTAAAGACTATTCTTCCGAATGTAATACGCCATGCGTAAAATTTAGAAACCGTGCGATGCGCACCCCGTATTTCTAAAGCTTTATCACGCTCGTTCAAATACGCCATGCGTAGGTAGAGGAGTCCTGCAATACATCTTAAATATTTATACGGCCTATGTTCGAAGGTTGAGATACGCCATGCATAATCAGTATAATAATTATGTGCCAAGTGAGCTCCTATCGTTGGAATACGCGGACTCACCTGCCAAATGTAGAAGCTACGACAAATCAATGGAAACTATATAAATACCTCAATCTGGCTCTTGTTTGGGAAATATTAGATCAAGGGCTGTGTTTGCTATAAAGTGACATCAGATATGACTAAGGGGTCATGGCAAGAAAAGGCAGCTAAAAAGAGGCAGGAAGTTCGTTCTGAAATTCCTCCTAGTTGGTTGCTCCCACAGGACGAAACCTCCAAGTTCAGTGAAACCACGCCTGTATCGGTGTTGGACCTTCCCAGAAAATACCTTGATGAAAAAGAGCTTCATATCACTGAAGACTATTCCCCCAAGCAGCTTTTACAAAAGTTAGCTGATGGAGGGTTTACAGCTGTTGAAGTGGTAGAAGCTTTCAGTCACAGGTCTGCCATCGCTACCCAAGTAACCAATTGCTGTACAGAGATCATGTTTAGTTACGGCTTAGAAAGAGCTAAGTTCTTGGATGGATACCTTGTAAAGCATGGTAAGCCTTTTGGTCCTCTACATGGATTGCCAATATCTTTGAAAGACTCCACCAATGTCCCTGGATATGATTCTACTATTGGATATACTGGTTTTATTGGAAATGCTTCTTCAATCAAAGATTACCAATTCGTTGATCTAATTTTATCATTAGGAGCAGTTCCATTTGTTAAGACCAACATTCCACATACATTGATGACTCTTGATTCAGAAAATAACATATTCGGAAGAACTTTGAATCCTAACAAATTGACTTTGACTGCAGGAGGAAGTTCAGGTGGCGAAGGAAGTTTGATAAAGCAGAGAGGTTCTCTTGTTGGTTTTGGGACAGATATTGGTGGTTCTATTCGTATTCCTGCTTACTGTAATGGCGTATATGGGCTTCGTTCAACAGTAAACAGAATTCCAAATGTTGGAGGAACTGACCCTAGCAGAGATTATTTTGTGGGGGTAGACTTTACCACAGGCCCTTTGGCTGTTGATTTGGAAGGTATTGAACTAGTCACTAAAGCCATAATTGAATCAGAGGCATGTAGTAAGATCTCAATGGCTCGTGCAGTTCCATGGAGGCCTGTCGAGGTTTCCAGACCCCTTAGAATCGGTTCTTTAGTGCCTGAATCTAGGCTTCCAATACACCCTCCCTTAAAAAGGATCCTCAAAGAAGCTGAACAGAAATTAAGGGCCCAGGGACACGAGATTGTTCCAATAGAGAAATATCCGTCCGCTTATGATAGCTGGAAAACAATAATGGGACTATTTCTTGCGGATCCCGAAAGTACAGCCATTTCGACCATCTTGGATGCTGGGGAGCCATTGATCAACTCCTTGACTGACACTGGAGTTAAGGCCTTTAGAGGCGCACCCGAGTCAATCGCAGAGTTAATCGAGTTGAAAGCAGAAGCTTATAGAGCAGCTGAAGATTGGCATGGAGTATTTGATGACAACAATTTGGATTGTATAATAGGACCAGGTGCACCAGGAGCTGCTCCCCCTCATGATAGTTGCATTATTGCTCCTTTTACTGCTCAATGGAATTTGGTGGACTTCCCTGCTCTTGTGATTCCCTATGGTAAAGTAGAAGATACTGATGAGGTTGAGCCCGTAGACAAAGGGGATTTAGCTGATTGTTTTGCCTTTTACGAAGACAAAAATGCATATTTGGGAGCACCTGGTCATATCCAGATAGTTACGAAACATTTGCACGATGAAAAGCTTTTAAGCTGTGCTAAGATTATTGAACAAGCATTGGTGTCATGAACCGCTTTTCGCTGGTTGCCTAAATTGTTGTTCTTGCAGGTAAATCCTTTAGGTCTCTTTGACCTTTCTTACGCTTTCATTTTCATTTTCATTTGCATCCTATTTAATATCATCGAGACGAAGTTCATGTTGCACACCTTGCGATTCTATGACTTAATATACACATAAATCCTATCCGTTTCATTTGAACTCTTGTGCTCTTGTATACTAAAATTGAAATTCTAAGAGAACACCCTTATAACGAAATTTTATAATACGTCAGAGTCATATTGGTTCTCTTTAATCCATAGATACATAGCATCAATACCCAATTCATCTTGCCAACATTTTCGTAGAAACGAAACAGGTAGGGTATTGAAATCTGAAGATAGAGCTTCCTTCTGCATTACTCTGCTGAGGAAACCACGGTCTTCAGCTTTAGTACAACAAAATCCACAGACCATTGAAGGCCACAACAACAATGAAAGTGAAAACTGTTTGCTTTGCTCCATGGTAGTCATACAATGAATAATAAAACCAACAATCTCTTGGATTTTTGGGTCTTCGGCTTTAGTTTTATTGTCATAAACCTTAAGAAGCATCAATTTTGCCGAACTTGACAAAACTTTTGAAAAGACAAGACTCTCTTCAATATCTCGTGGATAGTAGGGCGAACTACTAGAATGGTTGACAGACATTCTCCATTTGAGATGTTCATAGTCATAGTCGTCAATTTCTTTGATGAGACCCTCCGCTTCTTGCACAACTTCTTCATTGAAACCCTGAAGACTCACAAGAAGGAGATGACTTGCTTTGGCCACTAATGCGAAACCATCAATACAACCAAGAATAACTGAAGTGGAGGACCAAAATTCAGGTTGAAGGGCATCTTTAACTAGTGAAAATACCTCATTAGGACAAGGTATCTTCAAGTCCAAAAATACGTAATTAAAACTATAGTGATAGACAAAACTTTCAAGGAGTGCCCGTTCATATCTTTGTACCTCTTTGCTGGTTTGTAAAATTTTACAGACAATCGTGTATGCCATTAAGATATGACTTATAGTTTGATTATGATTTTTGGTGCCCTCTATGCTATCTCGTACCAACAATAATTGAACAATTGAAAAGGTGAATCCTTCATCCCATTTAAGCTCTTGTCTCTCTTCCGCAACTTTTATCGATGTTAACATGTCCACATATTTTCTTCTCGCTATCTCAGTGAATTGTGGATTTATCTTCAGAAGATATGCCAGACCCACACATATAGTCACTTGCTTATGACAAGCACAAGCATTATCCGCTTCGATCATTGCACTGAGGTTAGCTTTTACCCAAGCAGGCTGTACCAAAGTAGCAAAGAAGTGCTCTCTAAAGACCTTCAAGCATAATTCATCAATATATTCTTCAGAAAGCGTATTGAAATCAATATAGTCCTTCAATATAACTTGATTATGCTCCAAGTTATAAGGTTGGTGATTACCAGAAAGAAAAGACCGCAAAGTTTGTTTAGGATATGTAGGGTACTGGCATTCTTTGTTATATTTGGAACAGAACTTGCACTTTGGTCTTTGTAGATCACATTTCTTCCTTCTTTGACGACACCCGAAACACCCATCTTTGGTTCTGCTGATCTTTGGCATTTCGTACAGATTTAGTGGTTAGAACATTAACAAATGTGGTTCTTGATCTTACCGAGTCCCGCCCTTGTGAAATTTAAACTTTGTGGGTAATTTTGATCATGAAAATATGAAAATGCGACTCAAGTCTAAGCATTAAATTTACGTATATTTTTATTGCTTGTATCATGTAGTTGGTGGCTCTACAAAACCTGATTCTTCATCTCCCCTATTAACTGGAGACTCCATATCACTCTCTAAGGCTCTCTTTCAAATTGAGTTTGGTAATTATCTACGAATAGCAAATCGCGTTCTCATTTGGTTGACTTCTATCTCTTGCCCACACTTACTAAAAACTGCACTTCCAAAGTTAAATAATTCCAGGCTCAGCCTGAATAAAACTATTAATAGGAATCCTGATTTCGTTGACCTAATCAACCTCTTGATAAAAGTTGAGCTGGACGTTTAACAACCATATATATCTATGGAGCGAAACTTGTAGGCTGTCCATTAACAGACATTTAGGTGCCAGTCAAATTGGTTGCATATATCTTCCCAGTTGGTTATCAGTGTGCCTTCGGGACTTGATTTCCATGCCATTTGGACAATTGTCCAGCACTTAGAAACATTTGGCACGGGGCAAGACTTGGATATGGTTTCGAATATCCGGCTTACTTTCTCTCGTTCACGAGTTTTAACACAACATATCCCAGCCATGAGCAAGGGTAAGCAAATCACCACCTGGAACTTGGAGTGGATGAGTCGATCGACCAATGAAAGAGTTTCCAACACCAAGCACTGGATTTTGGGCTCTACTGGAAGCAATCCTTTGATGTACAAGAACCAGTTGAGTTTACAACACACCCGATAAAGTTCGAACGAGCTCAAGTGGAGAGGTTTCTCGTCCTCTGGGAGAAGAAATACCAACTCTCCATTGGGCTGGGCATCTATTATATTTTGGTATAAAATCCGGGATTCTGCTTCTATGGAGTTGGAATTCTCCTGTTTGTGCATGTCATTGTGTTTGCACATTCTCCTGATTTGAACCTTTAAGTTAATGAGCTCCCCCAAAAGTGTGTAAATCGGCCGGTTACATCCTTGAAGGGAGTCTATTCCATAAGCAACTTCAGTCATTTTGAAATTTTCATGGTTGAACGTTCTGTTGTATTCTTCCATGGACACGAGAGTTCCGTTTTTAGCAGAGTCCGAAGACATGATATCATGATACTGAAAGCTTGAGACCAAAAACCTTACATCATTTGAGTAGTGGAAAGACTCACAAAGCTGTTGGATACCCCCGTACTCCTTAATGCTATTATAGCAATTCAGCAAGAATTTTGCCCAGTTCTGAGTATCTCCATTACAAATGTTATATCCTACCAAAATCAAATAGTAGCATATCTGAAAGTAGTAGTTGAGCTTAGACATTTGCTCCGGGTTGTTGAAGTTCTGCTTAAACTTTATGACAGAATTATACAAGTAGTTGGACACTTGTTTGTCTACTTTCTTCCCTTTGTAAAAAAATCCGCCCCAAGCTGCCATTATCAATGCAAATGCCTCATCATGATGCGCCAACGGTAAGAAAAGTTCATTAAAATAGTTGAACTTGGAAACACAAAGAATGTCAGTGACATGGGACCTGAAATACTCTAGATAGAGCAAACCGGTTTTATCAAGAAATAAGCTTAAGGAAGAGGATGGAGATAGGAGAAACATGGGCTCAAAAGAATCAGTTACCTTCGGAGTCCATACCTCTAAAGAGTTTGTGATTTGTTCCAACGGTTCTCTTTCACCTCCTGACACTTCGATAACAACAGGTCCGCTAATGAGAGACCAATTGGCCGGAGACCGTTCAATTTTCTTCAAATTGGACCCACTAGTCCCATCACGGTTGTAGCAGCATTGGTATCCCCTGAGGACACATAACCCACAAGAAGGGCTCTTTTCATCGCATTTTCTCCTGCGCTTTCGGCATAATAGGCAGCCATTCCTGGATCTTGCTTTATCTCCCACAATGTTCTTGATATGCACCTTCCGCTGAGATATCTTGGGGGAAAGTCGAGGTTCATCAATATGCTTTAAACACCTTCTCTTCACGGGGTTGAGCGAACCATCTAGAACTGAAAACATATTTGTTGCAGCTTAGTTAAGGGACAATAATTGGATGATTCGCGATAAGAGCATTTGAAGTTAGTGTTGATACTATACTATAATAAACAATATACACCCCTACAAATATCTAGACCCTAATCCAAAAAGTCAGGATTCAAGGCCTTCTCCATCTCCAAGTCAGGTTGGAGCTCGGTGTATAACGTGTCGGGGTCTGATGCGCTATATTCCGTATAAGCAGCCTCTTCATCTCCAATGATCTTCAAAGATTCACCGGGTCTAAGGGCTGCTTCCGCCAACAATTGACATTCACAAGATCTCTCCATCAACGTGTACAAATATGCCGCTTCATCCACCGTCTGGCCCACGGTGATGAGTCCATGGTTTTGTAAAATGGCTCCCTTACCGTTCCCCACGCTCTTGGCTATTTCAATACCCTCTCTGGCTTCCAACGCCACCCCACCAAAATCAGTGTACACCGAGTGGGACTTGTAGAAAGTACAAACGTCCTGGTTGATCATTTCCAAAGGTCTTCCCAAGGCACTGAAAGCCTTTCCGTACGGAGAGTGGGTATGACAAGCAGCGTGTACGTCAGGCCTAGCTTTGTGGAGGGCCGAGTGGATGGAAAACCCGGCGGCGTTAATGGCAGTTTGGGCACCATCTGGTAAGATATTGCCGTCTTCGTCAACATGGACCAAGTCCGAAGCTTTGATCAACCCAAAGTGCTTAGCTAACGGATTTATCCAAAAGGTGTTCGGATCAACAGGGTCTCTGACGGAAATATGTCCTGCGGTTCCTTCTGTGTATCCCTTTCTGGCAAAAATCCGGAAGGCACCTGCCATATGTTGTTTGATCCATGTTCTTTCTTGGTGCTTGTCTGTGAACTTAGGGAGTGGGTAAGGATGGTTAAAACCCAAGGCGATGTTATGGGCACCTCTTTCCCCCAAGGCGTAACCCCTGGACGTGGTGGGCTCCACGCTGGCAACCGTTCCGTTTTCCGTTTGTGTGATGGTAGACATGCCAGTGATGTTTGGGAAAACTGTGATTGCAAACGGTTTTTATATGCGATTTTTTGCGTGAGAGCGGGAGGTACTGGATTAGGGAATAGCGCTTATCAATTCCGCTGGAAACACGGAACCGAGTTGCTCAACCGAAGCACCTGCGAAATCACGTGAATGAATCCATTAGCATGGCTGTCAATGACGCATACTGTTGATTATCTGGAGGATGATGCTTAAGGATGACCTTGGCACTTATGTAATACACATTCACTGCATACTTCAGTCATGGTCGTTTTTTTAGGCCTAAAAAAGCCTATTTTTACCCCAAAAAATCGTCAAGTACATCCCATACGCCCGAATTCACTCCCAATACTCCTTGAACCATTCTGAATCGAACCATCTTCACCAAAAATCCTAATACTCCCACTAGCCAAATTTTACGCTAATCTACATATTCGCAGTCGAATCGAAAATGAAAAATCTCGCTTCACATGAACCTTCTTATTTGGTTGACCCTATTTCTTTACACCGTGGAAGCTTCTCCTGGTGACAAGCTAAAACGGTTCAAGAGATGTTTTCGCCAGTGCAAGCTTGTCAATTGTGTGGTGGGGACCTATGATTCTGAATGGGAGTTCACACCCTTTAATGAACATCTCAAGGTGCTATACTGGACGTGCGATCAGGATTGTGATTATCAATGCCAGAGAATCATAACTGCCGAAAGAAGGCATAAAAACAAGAATGTATTGCAGTTCCATGGCAAATGGCCCTTTCATCGGGTGTACGGGATTCAGGAACTCGTTTCAATGGTATTTTCAATTGGCAATCTCATCCCGCATGCCATTGGATTAAAGAAATTGCTCCAACAACTAAAAACCAGCACCTCCCACCAAGCCACCACGCAGACCGCAGTACTTATAGCCCTGTGTGTGATCACATGCTGTGCCTGGGTGTTTCTGTCCATTTTCCATGTGAGAGACTTCTTGTTAACTGAGCGACTCGATTACTTTTTTGCGGGCTTGACGGTATTGAGTGGATTATATGCCATAACAAGTCGATATTTCCGGCTTTTTGAACCAGAAAACTTGATCAAGCTTGTCAGCAGTACTGTTTTGTTCATTTCCGTATACTCGATGCATGTATATCGACTTGTGACTGATTGGCTGTATACATACAACATGCAAGCCAATGTGATAGTGGGAATCGTGCAAAACTTGTTTATGGTGGCGGTGTGTTTCGGGTTATATTCCCAGTACTATCACGATAAAAGCACATCTACAAATAACACCATGTATGCAAAGCGGGTGTTGTGGTCATCGTTTTTCACTCGGTCGGATAAGATCTTCTCGCTATATCCGATATTTCTTGGAACCATAGTGATATTGGGAATGTCACTTGAAATCTTCGACTTTCTGCCGGTGTTCCATGATCTAGTTGATGCCCACAGCTTGTGGCATTTGGTGACAATCATCCCCGCTAGTTACGGATGGTACGAATGGTTAATTTGGGATATTAGAGAAAACATTACTCCAAAGCAAAAAACGCAATAGTCGCAGTGGCTGCAAACTAATTGTATAAATAGTTTTATAGATATCCAGCTTGTGTTATACATATCTACATATCATCATCGTCATCAGGAGGAGGCACATAAGGGGGAGGTTTGAAGTACTCTTGATCCTCCTCCACAAACTTCTTGAACTTTTCCTTGTCATCGACAAAATCATACAAAAACTCCAACTCCAAATCGTGCACCTGTCTTCCCAACACAATCAACGAGTGTAAAGGTTCACCTGACTCGTATTTTGTCAACTCTTTGAGAGTGGCAGCTTTGAACTTCTGTTGGGGAGATCCTAATCTTGACACACCCACACATGGGGTGTTGGGAGTATAAGCTTGTTGGTTTCTTGATTCCTCAATCTCCAACAATTGTCTTGCAGCCGTCTCAATACTCATGTATCTTGGAGGATCATAAATCAATCTTCCTCTAGCCATATTCTCGATACTCTGTTCTTTCACCTTAATGTCTAATAACACCAAAGTATGCAACCCAATCTTCCTGTTTTCCAAGATCTTGTCGTAGAACGAGTCGGGTTTCCAGGAGTCTGTGAAAAACACCAAAGAGACCGTCTGGCCAAACTGGTACAATTGTAATCCACAAGCACCTACCGCATTCATTACCGAAGCATTGTGTATGGTCTCAATCTTAATTCCCAACTCTCTGGCTCTGATGACCAAGTCTGTGTGGGTGGTGGCACCATAAGGATCACCAACAACCAAGAAAGCAATGTCATCCTGCTCTGCACCAGCCAAAATTTGGTCCGAGCCTCCTTCCACCAACTCTCTATCTGCCAAAATCACTTCCCGGCCATAGAAATCCTCCAAGGACTTTTGGTCCGCCTGCATCAATATCGACGTATACGCTTCCAAGTACACCCTCTTGCATTTTTTGACGACCTCCAAGCCCCTGACGGTGATATCAGATGTGTAGGATAATCCCAACCCGACTAGATACAACATGTCTACGATATTTTTTTTTTTCAGCCTAGATGAGATGCGCATTTATTAAGTATCACTGAGCTGATGGAGGATTTGAAGGATATAGGTAGAGTCCAGGTTATGGACCGTGGGATCAGTCTCAATCAACTTCCTGGCCATGTTCAAACACTCCTTGAGCTTGTTGTTGGTGTACTCGAGGGAATTGGACTCATTGGTCATGAACTTGATCGATTCCGCTATCAAATGATGGCTTTCCAGCAGCTTTCTCTTTTCAACGCTTCTGTTATAAAGTAACTCATATAATGGCGATGTCATGGAGAACCGTAAACTATGGAGAATCGGGAATGAGAACTTGCCTTCGATCAAGTCTTCTCCCACCACGCCCTTCATGTGGCTGTACTTATCGCTGGTCAAGTTGAAATAGTCATCTCTCAATTGGTATATTATGCCAATCAAACTAGTCAACGCTACATGTTTGGTGGACTTCGACGGCTTGAATGCCTCGAGAACCTTCACCATAATCCGCAACAACCCGCCCGTCTTATCCATAACCATCTCCAAGTACTCTTCTTCGGTGGGCAAGCGGGGGAGATCCAGCTTATTATCTCTCCAGTAGATATCCACTCCTTGCCCATGATGCAAATTTAACATTTCGTCGGTGATGATCTTATTGACTCTTAAGGTGATGAGTTCTTGCTCATGAAGATCCGACGTATACAAGGGGGCCAATTTACTGGCCTTGTCAATTGCCACAAAATACATGTAGTTGACACAATTGACGGTGGAAGGCACACCAAACTTCAAGTGTGCCGCCAAAGCGCCTCTCCTATACTCCGATGAGTCCTCCACATCGTCTATAATCAACGAGCAATCGTGAAGCATATCCACCAATTCGTTAAGGCCATTGATCAACCCATCATTGTCGATGCCAAAGTAGAGGTCATTAAAAGCCTTGATAAACACGATCCGAATGGCCCGGTTGTTGCCTGGAAGCTTCTGGAGGTATTCATATGGTTCGGTTATTAGTGTAGTCTTGGGATCATGCCTGTCCAACGGCGTGTCATCTCTGTAGATTAGTTTCTCCATGTTGCGTAGGAGGAATCAGGTGAAACTGATGGTGCGCGCGCTGGCAATTGATTTCCAAACTGACAAGTATGGAAAACCTACATGTGTTAATGCAAGGTTTGCCACCAGTATCGCGGTACTGGGCAGGCGGACTCATGTTGGCACACGCAATGGTACAGTTCAAGTTGGTCCCTGGTGCCCGGTTGGAATTCCTGGTCAGCCGAGCGTTTTCCACTCAACCTTGGCGGGTGATCACCTCATTCTTCTATTATGGTCCTCTTCTGATGAACACTCTCTTCAGCATTTACAATACAGTACAGTGGCTGAAACTACTAGAGGAGAGTTTTTCTCTCAGCCGGGCCACTTTTCCAGACTCAATTGCGGTATTTGATGAAGAGCAGCAACAGGTGCTTATGAGGGCCACTCGCAGACTCGAACCTTTGGATTACTTCCACTATTTGGTGCTAATGGCGGTGGCTGTCATTGGATTATCTACATATGGCCTGTATGTTTTGGGGTATCCGACTCCTATGATGGGAGGCATGTTGTATGAAATACTCACGTACATTCTATGTCGTCGAAACCCGCAACTCCAGGTTGGGATCTTTGGCATCATCGTCATCAGGGGCATTTATATTCCGTTGATGAGCATGGTCTTCGCTTTGGTGCTGCTGGAGGAATTCAGTATACTTCTTCAGCAGTTGTCTGCTGAGTCATTTACGATGGGAAGTTTGTGGAACGTGTTAACTACCTTTGCCATATGGAGAGGATTGGTGTGTATTTCGATCGGACATTTCTTGTGGTTTGTCCATTCGGTGTTGTTTGATACCATCTATGATGACAGGAATAATAAACGGTATAGCTTACGGCATGGTACAGTGAAACGAGTGCAACAGGCACAGCAGATAAACTATATAGACATGACCAAAACCGTTATGCGTTGGATCATGTTGCCTCCTTGGTACTGGGTGATGATTCACAACATCAAAAGAAGAAGGTACTGAACATATCAGTCAATATTGTGATCCTGGTGAATGGCTGCAAAAGAGTCGCGGGTTACAAGAGGGAGAAGAAAAATCCCGAAAACACAACAATACAAGCAGATAGCACATCTCCTACATATACAGGTACATGTACCATACGACCTGCTTCAATATATTATCATGTTAATGTGGCTGTAAACAAATAGACCAATCAGTCAACCCTAAGAGAATCATATCGCAAAACCGCATTCAACAAAACCTGAAATCCCTCAGCTACTTGTTCGGGTGTCGAATACTCTTCAGGGTTGTGACTGACGCCATCCTTAGACGGAATAAAAATCATTGATGTGGGGACCACGCCGCTGGTGGCACAGCTATCGTGACCAGCACCACTCACGATCTCCAATACGTTGTCTTTTCCATATAATTCGACAGCAGCCGACTGAACACACGAAACACAATCAGCATGAAACTCTAACGGGTCAGAAAGCATGACATGTTCGAATTCTACCGATACATTTCTGCCAGCTTCGTGGGCAATTTTCTTGAACTCTTCAACACAGTCATCTTTTAATTTGTGCAACGAGTCCTTAATCGGGTGTCTCAAATCCATGACAAACTCGGTGGAGTCTGGGATTACATTCACCACTTTGGGGAGTAAGTTCAACACACCCACTGAAAATAGCCCTTCTGCCTTTTTTGCAAGCTCGTTACCTTTACAAATCATCTGAGAAGTTGCCAACAACGCATCAGAACGCGCATAGAAAGGTGTTGTTCCCGTATGTGTGGCCTTACCCTTGACATGTACTTTGGTCCAGTCATAGCCCTGAGCTCCTACCACGATCCCGATCTTTTTGTTTGACTCTTCGAGAATCGGGCCTTGTTCTATGTGAATTTCGAAATGGCACTTTATAGGGTTTTGCTTGTAATCAACAGGAACATCTCCAATGTAACCAATACGCTCAAGCTCATCTCGAACCGTCACTGGCACATCGTCGGTAATTGACTTCAAGTTGTAGGTTTCTTGAAGGTCGTGAGCACCAGACCAAACCAAAGAAGACATCAATGACACAGGAAATCGGGCCCCTTCTTCGTTAGTCCAGTTGATTACAGCAATAGGATACTTGGGAGTGAACCCATTATCTTTGATAGTGCGTAATACCTCCAATCCACATAATACCCCAAGTATTCCATCGTATCTTCCTCCAGTTGGCTGAGTATCTAAATGAGAACCAATAGCAGTGGGAAGGCCATCCTTTTGACCAGAATAAATAGCAAATATGTTCCCCAACTGGTCTATCTTAACCTTGCAGCCCAACGAGTTGACTTCTTTAATAAACCAATCTCTGACCTCCTTATCATCATCACTGAGGGTCAATCTGCACATACCAGTTTGAGTGGGTTCTGGGCCCCATATACCTTTGGCACCCCACTGAGCCGTTTGATGAATAGTGTTAATAAGCCTGTGAGGAGTTACTTTCAAATGTTGAAACGACATAGTGTTTCTGGTGAGAACTAAGTAGGTTTATGTATTTGGAGGTTTATCTTCTGCTGCGAATTTCCGAATCAGGTATTTAGCGTTTCCGCCGTATCGAGAAAGTAGATGCGTTGGCTATTAACTTATGGAAGGTA
Source organism: Yamadazyma tenuis (assembly GCF_029203305.1). Classification (NCBI taxonomy): domain Eukaryota; kingdom Fungi; phylum Ascomycota; class Pichiomycetes; order Serinales; family Debaryomycetaceae; genus Yamadazyma; species Yamadazyma tenuis. Next base: position 45,415 of record NC_089463.1, read on the forward strand.
TTGGTGAAAGAGTATTCACCGAACACAAAGCTAAGAGTCACCCTGTTGGTATTTGAACTCGTCCATTTACAAAGCTGATGTATCCCTTTCCTAATTTAATCGGTCGGGAGTAGGGTTAGTAATTGTTATAAGAAACTTAAAGCCGTAGGACCTTGGTGTGTTCCATATACTAGCCTATTTTAGGATCTATGTGCCATCTATGGAGACCTGGCCCCGTTACCGGTGAATATTGAAATGCCGGTAGCAGGTTGCAAACGGGAGATGCACGACCCAATAAGAGCTCCCACAAGCACCATTAGCGATAGTGGCAGATTGGTCAAAAGGAGGCTAGTGGTCACATTTCTCGAGATTTCGCCTTAATTTACGCCTTTTCTTCCCTTTGAACATGTTACCACCGGTAACAAGAACATTTTCATAGGCAAAAGCAATAATTTCCCCATAGCATTGTGTCCCCTGTCGCTTGGACCGACTGCACCGCCACCCACCGCCCGCGCACCACCAATCTCCTCGCCGTCGCGGTTACTAACACTTCTCACAAAACCACCCCTAGTTCCATATTTTTTGATTTGATGTCGCGCTCCTGCTTATTATTTAGTAGTAAACGAGGGAACTTAAATCAAGGCACTCATCAATTTTTTTGAACATACCAGGTTTTTTTCCCTACCGCCACAGGCTCATCGGCATCGCCCACCCATCCCTCTATACGGTCCGAACATTCCCACCGTGTCCTTGTGCCCGTATCCCCTTGCCCACTCGAACCACTTTCCTTCTCCGTTTCTAGTCACTTTTTGTGTGTGATCCCTCCCGCTATCTGCGTGGGCACCATTCCATAAAGAATGTCTTCTCCTCCGTACGACGTCATTTCGGTTCTTCAGACCGAGATCGAACACACGCCCGTACAAAACCCATCCGTCAACCAACTTATACAGGGGTTCATCAAATACTTGAAGGAACCCAGATACCTGACCCCGTTGACCATTCAAGAGCTATCCGGACTATTCCACAACTTTTACAATGACTTGAATTCCACCGTTATCACCGTGTATACCCAGTCCAACAGCGCCAAGAAGCAACTTATTGGAAGCTCAGAGTATTTTAAAGAAAACCCTAAGCAGTACGACTATTTACTTGCTATCGCCAACTATTCGTCCTCTTCGATCAAACTAGTCAGACGGACTGATTCCGCCGCGGTGCTACAGTTGAGAGTCTTTAACATGTACAAGTTTTTGTTGGTGACTCACATGATCGAGCTGTCACAGGAATTGTTACTTCAGTCCACATCGAACAAAGACGACGATATTTCGCTTTACGACAAGATCTTCCGCTTCGACGAGAAGGACTTGGTGGTGCAGGAGTTTTTCGATAAGAAGTTGAAGAGCTTAAAGAGGTTGAACTTGCCGTTCCAATGTTTTATTGAGGAAGATAACCAAACCTACAAATCGTTGATTGAGTTAATCAATACTTGTGATACCAATGAGAATATCATGGCCTTGATCAAGGAGTTCACTCTGATCAAGGATCAGGTTACCGCCAGTTCCAAGTTGAGAATGATAGCTCGATTCCAAAAGAATTTGATGAGAATCTTGTCTACTGCCAGTGGCTTGCAATCGCATAACATTAACAACGACGTATTGTTACCAGTGTTCATCTATTTGATTATTTACAAGATGGACGTCCTGCTTGACTTGTTCTTGACCTTCAACTACGTCAAGAATTTCACCAATTTTATCGATCCTTACGACGTTAAGATCCTTGCAAGTACTTCATTTTACTTCTACAATCCGACCGAAACCTCCAAGAACCATTTGAAAAACAACAGTCGGAAAGCTAATCTTTTTGAGTGCATTAATCTCAATGAAAATGAAACGGATACTGATGCACCAGATGCCGACAAGAGTGGGCTCATATCGTTTTTCGATTCTGACAAGGAGTTAATTCATTACTTGAACATCAACCACCTCAACAACAGCGAATTACAGTACTACCTCACGAATTTCGAAGCGGTGTTGTTTTTCATCCAAAACGTTACGTTAGATGAGTTGACAGACAGAAAGACGGATGAAGAGATACTTTCAAAACCACTCAGCGTATTTGTGGAAAGAGCCTTTGCTCCTGCCTATGAATTCCCTCCAAGAGCCACAGAAACCAATGAAGAGGATACCAAAGACGAAGAAACAGATGTTAACAGGTCCAGATCCAGCTCTTTGTTCAACACCATTTCAAACAGAATAAGTGAAGCAGCTAACCGATCAAGGTCCAACTCGGCATTAATGAGATCTACCGGAGAATCTGTTGCATCCATAGAGGTGTCCACAGATGCAGTCATCCCATCACCTGTATCATCACCAACTATCACTGGGGAAATTGCCCAAGACAGTACCACCTTTAATATGATGAGAAATATTATAGGTCGGTTTGGATCGGTGAGCGTGCTGCAGTTCAAAGGATCCGAAGAAGAAGAAGGACTCGTGAACAACGTCAAGCATTTGAGATCAGCTTCCATCATTGAAAAGCTATCTCCCAACCACTCGAGAACCCGATCTTCATCGCTTGAAAATGGCACTAGCACTATGCATAACCTTTCGCCCAGTAGGAAAAACACCATTGCATCGAAATTATCTTCAGGAGTCACTGACCTTATGACCAAATTCAACACCCCAGCCACTGCGTCATCCAGTTTCAACCACCAGAACACCAACACCTCTCAGACTTCATTGAGATCCTTAGATGAATCCGAGTCAGTCACGGTGGTCCCCAGGCGACCTGATCATTTTCGCAACCGGACCTCCAGTATACAAATAATGGAGAAGTGGTTCAACAACCTCTCTACCGGCCAGCAACAACAATTGACACAAACCCAAACAGAAGTAAATGCATCCACTTCTAGAAGCATTTCCCAATCCGAACCCTCCAAGCCTGAGGTTGCTGACATTGAGAGCCACGAAGGGTCTGTGTTCAGCACCCCGTCTAAGGAGCTTGCCAAGTATCACAACGTTGATTTTGACTTATTAACGGTTCTGGACTTGAGAACCTTGAAGCTATACTACGACCAGCTATGTAACGAGCTTGGAATGAGTAAATTCGAGTCCAAGCTGACTTCCGAGGAACTCAACGACCAGTTTTCTTCCGTTAACTCCATTTAATAATTTTTGTATGGATTTATAGATGATACACACTATCATGAAGTTTTAGCAGCCAAAAAGTCGCGATGTTTTTCGAGAAAAATCGATAAGGAAACTCACTGGGGTATTTATAAAATCTCATTATATGACTGTTTTAAGCAACAAACAAACATGTCGGAAGTTATGACGGACATCCCACTAAACTTCTCCAACCCTAAGAAACACCGTCTAGCGTTCGACGATGACGCGGTTCTTGTGGACACCAGCTTTGGCAAGCGAATGCGTCTTGACAGCTACTTTGACAGCCTATCACTTACCGACACTACCCGACAATCTAAACGACAGTCCCCCATACCAAGCTTTGAGATCAATCCCGAGGTTAGTTCTTTACCGCAAAAAGTCCCCGATTTAAACACTTATATTGCTGATAAAATCATCGTGAACTTCAACGCAGTGTACGACTCTGCGTCTCAGGTAATTAAATACTATAACCGCAATGTGGTGATTGCGCATCACTTTCAACGGTGGGTCCTACGACTCTTCAACCGCTTCATTGTCAAATACAACAAGAACAACCACACGAATATCCCTCGGTTCAAACACTTTTTCAAGATCACCAATGTCATCGGGCTGCAACAACACAACCTCACATACCACGACTTGATCTCGATAGTGCAATCGGAAAGCCATTTGGAGGCCAAGGCCATCAACAAGCGACTCAGCAAGCCTCTGCTGGTATTGGAGGAAATTGAAGAGGAATCGTTTACGTTTAATGATATCAAGTATAACTACTGGGACACGATCCAGTCACTCGACCAGGACGTGGAAATGGCTGAGGAGTCTGACGGGGGAGAGGATGTTGACATGGGTGACGATTAATGATTTTGGCAATACACTTAGCACCTTGTGTTACTCAGTGGGAACAGTAGCTATTAAATAGTAGAGTACAAGCCACAGCAAACCTCAAATATACAATTCGCGAAAATTGCAAACCATCTCAAATCATCTGTTTAAACCTTCATCCCCATCGCGAGACGATGCTTCACGCCCTCTCTTCGGACTTGGTCACTCGGATCCTAAACCAACTCACCATTCAAGACACCTATGGCTTTATTGCCAGTGCATTGCTGCTTACGCACATATCTCCCCTACAGCAGAATGCGATCAACCTGGTCGTAATCATGGCATACCAACGTATTTACGGCGGGAAACTCACGGTATACTCAAACCTCGACCAGACGAACTCTCCACAGTTCGAGAAGTCCATGACGTTGTCGGCGTTCCAGGACGAGCTTCTGACCACCCGAGATTCGGTCGAAATCAACACTTTTAAACAAACTCGTCCCCAGTACGTGGTGTTTGTGTTCATTCGTCAACCCAACGACTACACCAAGTTCGTCCGCGACCTTAACGCATTCAGCGAGCTTATCGACGGCAAGACCCGCTCCCGCGAGTTTGTGGCGTACTTTGAGCTGCTTCTCCAGTGTGGACTCACCATCGACGGCAGCTCAGTGGTGTCACTCATGACCACCTCGTCGCTCGTGGCGATTCTCAAGGTGTTGATTCTGATCTCCACCAAATCCAACGCCGTGTGTGAGAAGCTCACCACCATAACCATCCGATTTTCACAAATAGGCCGGTATTTTGTCACCCAGTGGTGCCGATTGTTCTCACGATTCATAAACGTCACCCACTTGGACATCTCGCATAACTTCATTCCCCTGGATGAATACGTGTTCAACATCAATGAGCCGTCGATGAAAGATATCATTGGAACCTGCTTCCAATGGCCTCCACGCCTTCGCTACCTAAACTTGGACAGAAACGACATTTCCTACCTCTCGTGTGAACTTCTTCGACGCCTTCCTGACACGCTCGAGGTGTTGTACTTAGCGGGCAACCAGTTGCTGGCAATTGGACCCTTCAGCCCCGAAGAACATGGTGTCAATCACTACCTTCCGAATCTTCACACCATCTCCTTCAATTTCAACGTCAGGCTCACGTTTATCGACCCTGCATTTTTTGCAGCGTCCAAGGCAATTTTAAAGCTCTGCTGTGTCAAGAATTGCAATCTTCACCAGGGAAACTTGCCTCAGCTCCTTCAGGTTGCAAAACAAATGAACTTCACTATCGTCGTATAGATCCGGCATATAGTCATCATGGCCTTGTGTCAGACTTCCGCGCATTAAATGAACAAACCTCCAACAACCAACACTCTCAGTACTCAAATCATATACGAATTAGTTGCCACATGCTGTTTCGATTGATGCTTAGCCGGGGGCACGGGTCTTCTTTGGTACGGCCACGATGCATTGCCACTAGAACCATGCCTGTAGCACGCCTACACATTGCATCTCAAGTTCAAGTGGTTCGCCTGGTACCAGTACATATTATTAAGCATCATTCACAACCAAGTTTACGGATTGAACCGCAGCTCTCCATAGGTCTCCGCACCTTTGGCACAACACCAATGCGCCGGCTGGAGCATGAAAATCTCGATAACGCCAAATATGACAAGGATAAAGACAATAACAACTCGAAAAGAAAGACAACTGGATCAGATATCTGGAACCTTCTTCTACTAGCCAAGCCGGAGTCCAGGCTACTTGGGTATGCGTTGACTATGCTTGTGGTGACTTCTACTGTGACGATGTCTCTTCCGTTGATCGTGGGGAAGATTATAGATAATGCCAGGCCGTTGGAAGCATTATCCATAGAAGAAAGAGTAGCCCAAGTTGGCAACAGCACCTTTATTCTTGGGTTCACTGAAACACAGTTCTACAGTGCGGTAGCCGTTTTGTTTGCTATTGGGGCGGTATCGAACTTCGGAAGAATGTACGTGTTGAGAATGGCGGGTGAAAAGTTAGTTGCGAGGATGAGGTCTCGGTTATTCCTGAAGATCTTATCACAAGATTCATACTTTTTTGACGTTGGGCCCACAAAGAAGGGTATGAAAGTTGGTGACTTAATTTCCCGGATTCTGAGTGATACTCAAATTATTGCTAGAAGTTTGAGTGGGAACATTTCTGACGGTGCCAGAGCCATGATCAGTGGAGCAGTAGGAATATCGATGATGTGCTATGTGAGTTGGCAATTGACCTTATTCATGAGCATTTTCTTTCCTCCTCTTATTGTAATGACTTTTGTTTATGGAGGTAGAATGAAGCAGTTGGCCAGAAAGGTCCAGGAAAACTTGGGGGACTTAACCAAAGTCACGGAAGAGAAGTTAAATGGGTTGAAAACCATTCAGAGTTATGCCAGGCAGAACTTGGTTGTCCATGGTTACAACAAAGAAGTCAGAAACCTCTTTAACACCAGTATGAGAGAGAACAAGTTGAGTGCCATTTATTTCAGCACAAATTCACTCATCGGTAATATGATGATCATTGGGCTTTTGTTTGTTGGTACCCGGCTCATAAGTTTGGGAAACCTCACCATCGGAGACTTATCGAGTTTCATGATGTATGCCGCATACACTGGAGGATCTGTTTTTGGGTTGGGAAACTTCTACACTGAGCTAATGAAAGCCATCGGAGCAGCCGACCGGGTGTTTGAATTAACGCGTCTGGAACCCAAGATCAAAACCACCATCGGCAAGAAAGTCGACGATTTGGAAGGAGATATCGAATTTAAGAAAATAGAGTTCAGCTACCCGTCTCGGCCCAAGTCCAAGGTGTTTAGAAGTTCCAACCTCAACTTGACCATTAAAAAGGGAGAGAATGTGTGTTTTGTAGGACCCAGTGGCAGTGGAAAATCTACTATTGCCCAGCTTCTCCTTCGGTTCTACGACCCCAATAAAGGTTCTATCCTCATCAACGGCCATGATATCAAGGATTTGAATTTAAACTTTTACCGGTCCAAAATCGGGTATGTGCAACAAGAACCGCTTTTGTTCAGTGGAACCTTACGAGAAAATATCACGTTTGGCAAGGATCACTGCACGGAACAAGAGATTGAAACCGCCATCCGACTCAGTAACGCTTATGGTTTCATCAACATGTTCCCCAAAGGCTTGGACACGTTGGTGGGCCCTTCGAGCAGTGGAGCCCAGTTGAGTGGAGGCCAGAAGCAGCGGATCTCACTTGCACGGACCTTAATCAAAAACCCCCATATCTTGGTTTTAGATGAAGCTACTTCTGCCTTGGACTCAATTCTGGAAGAGTTGGTAATGCGAAACCTTAAGAGAGTTACAGCTGAAAACGGCTATACAATGATCCTGATTGCTCATCGGTTATCAACCATCAAGAACAGTGATCGGATCATTGTTCTTAGTGAACAGGGCGAAATCGTTGAAGACGGCCCCTTCACACAGCTTTACCAGGACAAGCAGAGCCGGTTCAACGAGCTTCTCCGGAAACACGACCATGACCTCACTGAGGTGTTTGAGTCGTAGCTGCCAAATGATTTGTCAACGACACCCACCGGATGATCCAACCTGGATCCACCCTTGTAGATAGTTAATCCGTATATAGTTAGTCCGTATAAACATCAGATAATCCGACGCAGTTTCACATGCGAACATGCACAAGTGCGCAAATGGCGCCTAGATGACGCACCCGACGGGGTTAGCCACAAATAGCTGCAACAAACCGAGCTTCAACAAATCAACCTATAGCACCATTGGATGGCAAAGTCCTATCGCACCATCTTTGTATCTCTTGTTATTCTCGCCCTACAAATATACTATTTCCAATATCCCTCCCACCACCATTTAAGTGCCACTACATTTAGCTTTCGCTCGCCCCAGGTTTTCTTCGCATAAACTTGTAAAAACCTGAACCTGCGAATTACCATACGATTGTGGATAGTTTTAAATATCCCAGTTTAATGGCACCGGCCAACAGCTCCACGTCCACACAAATATCACCCCAGGTCTCCGGAATGCTGTCGCCACCAAGCCAGGACCAGCCCCAGGCACATTCACCCTCTGCTGCCCCTCAAGACTATTTCACCGCCAAAGCCCCATCTAGTGGCAATCAGAGCCCTCAAATCCACCAGGACGATACGGACCTTGAAAATTCTTCGGTACCCGCGTACATCTGTCGGAGTCTTTCCGATAGGATCATCCCGCTGCTCCAGGCATCGATTGGGCAGATATACTCATCGGTGGCCACGCCCACAGAAACGGAGACTGATGCCAAACTTGATACAAATTCGGAAACGGGTCTGGAACCAGTAGGGTCCACGCCTCGCACGTCTGAGGATGATGAAATCGACGTGGCCAAGCCCATCGGGATGTTCAAGCCCCAAAAATCTGTATTGGAGTTCATAGCATCATCGCAGATCTACTCCGATGTCGCCAACTTTGTACTGAGCCATCGGGGCCGGTCGGGCTCTGACCGATCGACGTCCAGCGGGCGCCCGACCGGGTCTGACATGAAGATCCCGTCTTTGGGATACGGAATCATTGAGAATTCGAGTGAGAGTGAAGACTACGAATTTGGGGACGAGGATGATGAGGATGATGAGGATGAAAATGAACCAAATGACCATCATTCGGACTCAGACGATTATGAAGATGCCGAGGAGCTACCAGATGCGAGTTCCACCCCCATGGAAGCCAGCCAGAGCACAGAGTCTCATAGCAGTGCGTTTTCCACGCTTCTTTCGTCGATCCGCAGTTTGGACACCATAAACATGCAGTCACTCACGCTGTTCCAGCTGTCGATGGTGAGAAACTTTGAGATCCTCAAGAAAGATGGTGTGTTGGTGAGGTTCACTGAAGACTCCAACTCTAGCACCCCCATTGATGATGTTCTTTCCACCAACTTGAAATTGAACATCGCGGACCGGTTGCAAAAAGTATTTTCCATCCAAGACGACGACATTTTCTATGCCAACTTCAACGGGTGGCTCGTGAGGGACGTATTCTTGCAGGGCCATATCTACTTGACCAAGAACTGTATTTTGTTTTTTGCATTTTTACCCAGCAAGTTCTCGTCTCCACCAGATAGCCAGAGCGATGGTGAGTTCAGAAAACAGGACGACTCGAGTGTGTACATCCAAACCGGTGCTTTAGCAACCAAAACCAAAAAATACGGGGAAATCTTGGGAACTGTCTTTACAAACCGGCTGTGGGCCATCTTAAGACCCGAGACGTTATCGATCTACTCGTCCCCCACTGACTTGTACTTTCCTACGCTTGTGATTGATCTTCGCACCTGTGTGCATGCCGAGATATTGGAGAAGTACCAGCCCAAAACCGAAAATGCCAGCAATGTTTCCAAGCCTGTTCCAGTAGGTTCACCTACCGATACCCCATCGGGTATTCTCAGCCCCAGAGAGACGTTATCACGAGGAAATAGTGACGATTTGTTGAATGACGATGAAGAATTGAACAAGATGCTCGCATTAGAGGCAGAAGACAACAAAGAAAGCAACAACGGTGGGGTGTGGTTCAAGATCACCACCACCAAGAGATCGTACAAGTTCCAGACTGACAGCATTTATTCGGCCCGACAGTGGGTCAACAATATCACCAAGATCATCTTCCAGTTGCATAACTCCAACTCCAAAAATGAGGTTTTGGTCAAGATTCCTCTAGATAATATCACCAGTTTCAACCGAAGCAGTTTATTCGGGACTTCGGACATTGATGTTGATGATTCGGAGGAGGTTCCAGCTGTATTCTCCTTGACATATCTGACAGGTACAGACAATGTGCTACACCAGAACAAGAAGATACACAAGAAGTTCACCGAGAAAGCCAAACAGCAATTGAACTTATCAGGAACTGAAGACTTACACTTTGTATTTTTCTCCAAAGCACAAGAATTCGATGACACTATTTCAAAAATTGTACATGATCGAGAAGATGGAAATTCTGAGTCTTCTAGTATATCCAACCTGGAAAAGTTCATCCAGAAAATGAAATTGAAAAGGTTTCAAGGCCCAAAAGAAGAACACGAGACCGAACTCTCCAAAGTCGATATTCCATTCTCCACTTTACTGCCTCATGGAAACCCTTCCGCCATTTTGGATCAAATGCTAGAATACAACAGAGCAATGCTCCACTCTCGGTATGGGGATATACTTGATGAGCCAAATCATTCTAAGCTCAAGAAGATTGGAAGATCATTGACCTTTACTAAACTGAAGACTGCTTACTCAACTAGTTTACACTCAAGTAGTTTGGCCTTACAGGGCAATTCTCTTTCCAATTTGCCCCTTTCCCCATTGAGAACTCCACTGGCAGCTTCTCCATCCGATGTTTCGAGTCGTTCCAGTGAATCCACTTCCCCCATGAACTTGAACCTTCCTCGGCAGTTGTCGGTGACAGGACTTAAGAAGTTGAATATGTTTTTTGATACTTCCAAGAGAGACGTGGGAGTGGTGGCTGATCGTTATGGTAACATCCAAATCACAGGCCCTAACGGAAATGAACCGGTTTCTGAAAAGTCTGTTCTCCCTAGTCCTTTGAACTTGGCTGATCCCTCTGAGTATGTTGATCAGGATTATCCCAAAAAGGACAATAAACTCAAGGCGTTTAGTAAAAGTATCAAGGCCATCACCAATGTTTCTAGTGTCTGGAACGCATACCCTTTTCACTATATCCAAATGAACGATAAGGATCCCTTCTACGTTACTGACGAGGCAGCTAGAAACTTGGGCCAAAGGAGGTTAAGAAGCCACTTTTCTTTGGGTGAGACCAATACCTTAGCAGCTAGTTATTTCTGCCATATACAAAGAGCTTTACCCGTGTACGGGAAGTTGTATGTGGGAAATGAAAACATTTGTTTCCGAAGCTTGTTGCCAGGAGTGTCAACCAAGATGATCTTACCGTTACGTGACGTGGAGAACTGTTTCAAAGAAAGAGGTACTAAAATCACCTTTTCGGGCTTGGTGATTGTTGTCAAAGGGTACGAGAAGTTGTTTGTTGAATTCAGCTCCCACAAGTCCCGAGATGACTGCTTAGATGTGATGTTGGAAGGGCTTCATCAATTACATGGATCAGAAACCTGGGAACCCCTGGCCCATGAATGGGGTGAAAACTATCACGAGCAACTGAATAAGCTAAGACTTTCTGAAGACGGCGAAGACACAAATCAATCTCTAGCCCCTTCCGATGAAACCTTAAAACAGGCATCGATGAGGATCGAGAGTGCCAGGATGAAGATGTTTGAAGACCGGTTCAGTGTGGCAGCCGGATTGCAGGTGCCTATAGTCTTGGAAGATTCACCTTTCTTCAAAACTGAGGTCCGGCCAAACACCTCGTACCACTTTGTGCTATTAACAATTGGCTCCCGAGGAGACGTCCAACCGTATATTGCTTTGGCCAAAGGGTTGATGGAAGAAGGTCACCGAGTCACAATTGCAACACACAGTGAATTCAAGGATTGGATCGTCAGCTACGATATCAAGTTTAGAGAAATTGCTGGTGACCCCACCGAGTTGATGTCGTTGATGGTGAGTCATGGATCGATGTCGGTGGCTTTCATCAAGGAAGCCAGTTCCAAGTTCAAGGGGTGGATCAATGATCTCTTGAAGACCGCCTGGGTCGCCTGCCAAGGGGCAGACATTTTGATTGAAAGCCCTTCTGCCATGGCTGGAATTCATATTGCTGAAGCTCTCGGAATCCCATACATGAGAGCTTTCACAATGCCTTGGACTCGTACCAGAGCCTACTCCCATGCATTTATTCTTCCTGACCAGAAGAAGGGAAATTCCTATAACTACTTGACTCACGTCATGTTTGAGACGGTGTTCTGGAGAGGTATCTCATCACAGGTCAATAGGTGGAGGGTAGAGACTCTTAATATTCCCAAGACAAGCTTGTTCAAGCTCCAGCAGTACAAGGTTCCGTTTTTGTACAACGTTTCACAAACAGTGTTACCACCTGCAGTTGACTTCCCGGACTGGGTGAAAGTTACCGGGTACTGGTTTTTGGATGAAGGTACTGGTAACAAGTACAAGCCTCCACCAGAGCTTATTGAGTTTATGAGACAGGCCACCAAAGACCAAAAGAAAATTGTCTACGTTGGATTTGGATCCATTGTTGTGGACGATGCCAAAAGTCTCACCAAAGCGGTGGTGGAATCGGTTCTTGATGCCGACGTGCGGTGTATCTTGAACAAAGGCTGGTCCGATAGGCATGGTGACAAGGAAGGTGAAGACAGTAAAGAGGTGGAGGTTGAATTGCCCTTCGAAATCTACAATAGTGGTGCCATCCCTCACGACTGGCTCTTCCCGCGTATTGATGCTGCTGTCCACCACGGTGGTTCCGGTACCACTGGAGCAACCCTTCGTAGTGGGCTACCTACGGTTATCAAGCCATTTTTTGGAGACCAGTTCTTCTATGCTTCTCGTGTAGAAGAAATTGGTGCCGGAATAGCATTAAGAAAGCTCAATTCCAAATCGTTGAGCAAGGCATTGAAACTCGCCACCACTGACTTCAAGATGATTGAAAGAGCCAAAAAGGTTTGTGAGCAAATCCGGCATGAACATGGGGTTCTTGGGGCCATCGAAGCCATTTACTCTGAATTGGAGTACGCCAGGTCGTTGATTGTCAACAAACAGCTTGCCAACGAAAACTACGGAATGTTGGGAAGCCGTACTGGCTACACTGTTAACAACTCTGAAGACGAGGACCTGCTGCTGATTGAAATCGATATTTCCTCGAAAAGCGAGACCGATTTCTAAGACATTTTTTTGCAGCAATGTGGCTTTAACACACAACTTTAGGGATATGACCAACTCAGGCCCTTACACATAGGTGAAATAGATCACCTTTAATATACTTATTGTCGTTATGTATATCACGAATTTATGAACTCCGTAAATGTAAATGAGAGTGTGTTTTGTTCCTACTGATTTCTAAGTCATGTGAGTTGTTGTACCACAGATGAATCATAATTAAGTTCGCAGCGTTTGCCAGAAAAAATGTTTGAAAAGTTCATGTTACAATCAGCGAAGCATCTTGTATTATACTAACCAACTTGTTCCTGCTGAAATGACAACACATACCAATGCCCACTATCGGGATATAACCCGTGAGCAGTGCAAACAAAATCCCTACGCCGCCTTGGTACCAGGCCAAACCATTGTGGAGATTCCTAAATTCGAACTCGAATGTGGTGAAACCCTACACAACTTCCCAGTTGCCTACAAAACTTGGGGGAGACTCAATCACAATAAAGACAATGTCATTGTGGTATGTCATGCCTTGACCGGTTCGTCGGACGTCCAGGACTGGTGGGGGCCTCTATTAGGTACCGGTAAGACATTTGATCCGAGCCGATTCTTTATCATCTGTGTGAATTTCCTTGGGTCGCCCTACGGATCATGCTCTCCCTTGTCCATAGACCGTGCCACCGGCAAGCCATACGGGCCCTCGTTCCCGTTGGTAACGGTCAAAGATGACCTTGGGATCCAAAAGTTAATCTTGGACTCGTTGGGAGTTAAATCCATAGCTGCCGTTATCGGTGGATCCATGGGAGGAATGATGGCGTTAGAGTACTCGTCGACCTACAAGGGCCTGGGCTACGTGCGGGCAATTGTGGCCATTGCTACATCTGCCAGGGCGTCTGCCTGGTGTATTTCGTGGAATGAGGCCCAACGCCAGTGTATTTTCAGTGATCCCGAGTACAACGACGGATATTACTACGAAAGCCCCAACGGGGTCAAGCCAGACTCGGGCTTGAGTGCCGCTAGAATGGCGGCATTGCTCACTTATAGATCCCGTAATTCGTTTGAAACCAGGTTTGGTAGAAAACTACCTGGAGTCAAGAATACTGCCGAAGCTGAACGGATATACCCCACGACCAAAGACGAAGAGAATTGGTTGTTGCACAATGAAGGTGCCAGACTGGTCAGAGCAGGTTCTCCCAACCATTCCCTCAATAACTCGGGAAAACTCCAGACATACTTCACGGCACAGTCATATTTGAGGTACCAGGGAAGTAAATTTGTCAACCGATTCGATGCTAATTGCTACATTTCCATCACCCGAAAAGTTGATACACATGACATAGCCAGAGGCCAAGTGCCTTTGGATGATAACAACGACGACCCATTACCGGAGTATCTTGCAACCTTGAAGTTACCTCATTTGGTGATTGGAATTCAATCTGATGGTTTATTTACGTTTGGAGAACAGCAGATGTTGGACCAATACTTACCCAATTGTTCGTTAAAGAAGTTGAACTCGCCCGAGGGCCACGATGCGTTTTTACTCGATTTCGAGATTGTTAACTCTTACTGTCAGGAGTTTTTGAAGAAACAGCTTCCGGAGTTATATGACGACAATAGTGGAAAAGTCGTCCTCTTCGAAAATTGGAAAGACTTTGTACAGCTGGTCGACAACGGGGGCAACTCTGTGTTTGGCGAAGCCGAAAAGGACATCACCAACTGGTGAAAAGCACCATTAGCTGGTGCATTTTATATACTATATCCTATCTATTTATCACAATTACTGTAGAGTCGCGCAATCATTTCCCCAACCGCTATCAAAGCAACTGCCCTGATAATGCAAATACCCGATTCATTTGTTTTCAGATTGTTACATGGCTCCTTGAACGAGTTGGGACTCACCAATATCGCCGACCAGCTCATCGAAGAGGTCCACAAAAAGGGATATCTTTTGGAAACCCCGGATCACAATTTGGTTAACTCCTCAAAGAAAGCCAAGTTGTTTGAGTGGATCACAACTGAGATTTTTAGGGGAAATTACGACACAGTGTTGAACTACTTGAACAGCAACTTAGATGTGTATGTAACTGACGAAGATATTAACAGCGATGTCGACGGCAAGCCCAACGTTGTGAGTATCTTCAATCATAAACCTGACGCAAAGGAAGACTTGGTCCCCATGGTTTTGACAACCACTTATTTGGTAAAAAGAATGTTCTTTTTGGAGAAGTTGATTGAGTTTCTGTTGAGCAGACCTCTTTCTACCGCCGCCACCAACAATTCATTAATCCAGTTTTTGAGTGATGAGTTAAGCCCCATTTTAGACTCGATCAATATCAAGAACAAGTTTGTGCAATTGTCATTTGATGATATCATTCTTCAGAACCTTACTCGTGAGCGAGAATCATCCAACTTGTTGTCGTTGGTGATGCACCTGCCATTGGACGAAACTCAGATCGAAAAGATGGTTTTCTCAAAAGACTTGATCTTTTATAGCGTCCCACTCAAGAGCAGCTCAATGGACTACTTCAACCAAACACTTAGAACAGTGTTAATAAAGAGCCACCTTTCCAAGTTTTTTTTGAAGGACTTTTACGAAGGATCCTTGCCGTATCTGGATTTCCAGTTTCCTCCAAACTTCCTAAACAAGATAATCGAGAGCTACACTTTGCATAATAGACAGGATGCCCCTTATTACTTGCCATCTCGGTCTATAAAACACCTCAAAGAAGGCTCTAAGACGGGCTTTGAAGACATAGAGGAAGAGTTCATTCCTCCAATTGGTTCCAGTGTCAATAACTTCTATAAGCCCAAGTTCCCCATTGAGTTGTTGCACAACTTGAAGATACATAGTGGGCAAGTGTGGGCCTGTAAATTCAGTCCGCTGGGTCGGTTCTTGGTCACTGGAGCAGCTGATGGACAGTTGGTGATCTATGATGTGGTGAATAATTTTGAAGTTTTGGAGACTTTGGTGAGTGACAACACAATGGACAAAAACTGTTTCGTCAACACCCCATACAAGGTCAACAATTCGAGTAAAGCAGTAATATACTGTGCCTGGGACAAAAACGAAGACTATATTGTGAGTGGTTCGTTGGATACGAGAGTTAGGGTGTGGAAAGTCAAAGGAATCAAAAGTAGAAACAGAGTTAAATCACCCAGACGAGTAACTCGGTCCACCTTGAATGAGTCAGGTGGTGATGAAGAAGTCAAGTTAACGTGCTGTTTTATCTTGGGGGATAAGATTAGAACGTGGTCATGTGAGTTTCTTCCTGTCAATTTACCAGTTCCTCACTTCATCATTGGTTCTCCAGATAAGGTATTGAAGGCCTATGATATATATGGATTTGAGTTACATGATTTCTACAGCAATCCCTACACGGCTTCTCATGATGTCGAAGATGTGTTGATGAATGAAGAAGAGGGTGAGGAAGAAGAGTCGGGTGAGTTGGACTATACCGAAACCGGTGCTGATACTTCTAGTTTAAGATCAAGCATGAGGCCTGTGTCTCGACCATTATCAAGGTCAAGCACTCAGCTTAATTCTATAACCAGAATTGGCAGCAGCGAATCTACTCCCTCGAAAGTTCCAAACAAGTTCAATAGAATCAATGACTTGTGTATCACTCCGGATGGAAAGATTCTCATTACGGCCAATGATAACAAGCAGCTCGTATTTTACTTGATCCCCGATCTACAAGACGTCGAGAGCGTGACCAAGAAGTTGGCAACTATCTCATTGAAAGGGAGATTAACATCTTGCACGGTGAGTTCGAATGGGAAGCATATGTTATTAAGCTTAGCTCCAGATGAGTTGCAAGTGTGGGATATAGAAGATATCCTTGAAACTGGTAGACCTATTTTGTCTAGAAAGCTCATTGGCCATAGCCAGATATCATATATGATCAGATCTGCTTTTGGATACTTGAACTTGAATAATGAGCAAGAAGAGTTGGCTTTGAGCGGAAGTGATGATGGGGATATCTACATCTGGAAAATCTCTACAGGAAGATTGGTTTCCAGAGTAAGAGCGCATGATGAAGTGTGTAATTCTGTCAGCTGGAATACTGGGTATATTCCAAACAAAAACGGCCGAGATTATGGTAAGTTATGGTGTTCGGTTGGTGATGATAAGTTGGTTAAAATCTGGGGCCCTCCCAACTTTTATGATTGAGATATGGGGATATTTTAAGTTATATGGGTTTAATCACGTTTACATTGAAAACTACTTAGTGTAAATCCTTTGAGTAGAACTGTTTAAAGTTCATCGTGATCAATGGATTCTTCTTCCTGTTCTTCCTCTTCTTCCTCTTCGACCTTCTTTAATGTATGGCCATCGATACCGTGTCCACCTTCAACCTTAACGAAATCAATGAATGCATCCAAGACTCTTGGGCCAGAGAATACAACGGGTTTTCTGAGACCAGTGGCTTCATCGATTTCTCCATTTGCTGGGTACAAGAACAAAGTTGGGTAACCTTCAATAGGAATAGAAGTTTCGACGTCGTTCTTGGAGTGGTCGATCTTGGCAATAATAACATCGGGGTTTCCAGACTTGTATAAATCTCCCAATTCGTCCCAAGTTGGGGCCAACTTCTTACAGTGACCGCACCAGTGGGCGTAATACTTGACAAAGATATCCTTGGAAGTGTCCTTCAAAAGCTCTTCATAATTGTGGGCAACCAATTGATAAACTGGGCTAGCAGCTTGTTCTTCTTCGGTTGGCAAAGGTTCACTCTTAATGATTGGAGAAGCCTTACCTTCAAGGAAGTCTTCAATCAATTCCTTAATTTGTTCAATAGAGGGACCGTCTGGGTTAGAAGCTTGGTCAACACCGTACTTCTTGTTGTTTGCAGAATCTTGAATGGCAAACAATGGGATGATTTCTGGGTCCATGTTCAAAGATTCAGCGTGCTTACCAAATAAGGAAGCATCTAAACCAGCAAAGTTAATCTTACCTCTGTAAGTTTTACCCAACTTGGTGAAAAATTCTTCAACCTCTTCTCTTTGTTCAGGAGTCTTGTAGAAGTAGTAGGCAAGTGGCAAAGGAGCTTCCATGTATAACATGTAAGTATCTCTGTTAATATCACTAAAGTATGGAACCACTTCAGTCTTAAAGAAAGCAGTCAAAGAATCCTTGTTGATTTCCTCTCCAGAAAATGGAATGATTGATGCTTCGGCTGGGTGAACAACCACATATCCCGCCTTTTCGGCAAAACTTGAAGCATCAAAGTCCACGAACTTGGAAACCAAAGCTTCAATAAACTCCTTACCCTTAACAGACACAAAAGTCAAGTCCTTTCTTAAGGCATCTGCAACTTTACTGTAAGCATCGCTGGATTCTTCGTCGTCTTCACCCGATAATTGAATAGCGAATGGCTTGGTCTGTTGTTCAACAAGAGCCAAGAATTCTTCAACAGTCTCAGGGACTTGGACAGATGGTAACGACAGTCTGACCATGTAGTCAATGATACCGGCCGACTCTCTGGCACCTTCGTAGTCTTCAATGGTTTCCGGGCCTCTCAATACCTTCAAGGTTGGGTAACCTCTGATTCCAAACTTACCACACAACTCTTCATCTTGAGTACAGTCGATTTGAGCCAACTTAATACCGGGGTGAGACTCGTTCAAAGAGTCGGCAGCGGCAACAAACTCGGGGGCTAACTTTTTACAGTAGCCACACCAAGGAGCGAAGAATTCGGCCAAAACCAATGGGTTTGATTCAATGAAGGCGTCAAAAGTTTCTCCAGTCAACTTGACGACAGCGGAGTTTGGATCAGCGATAGCATCACCATCGGCGGGGCCGCTGGCAAGAACAGTGGATGCAATGGCAACAACACTAGAGAGCTTCAAGAATTTCATATTGATGAAAAGAACTAAAAAGTACCTGTTGTTGGATTTGTAATTTTTTCAGTTAACAGCGTGTTAACAAGATCGCGCGTTGGCTGTGGTCGTGTATGCACCCTTCCCCGTAAGCGGGTTTGCTATTGCGGCTGCAACTGCAACTGCAACCATATAACTATTATCTACGTAACATGTGTATTATAAATATCATACCTCATCTAGATCCCGAAAAACTCTTTCCAGGTGCCCCAACTATCCAACTCCACATCATAAATGTAGTGCATCGAGTGTCTTAAAGAACTCTGTAAATACTGGGGTTGGTAGTCATAGATAAACATCACCAACCCCCACGTCAACACCGCAAAGTACTTCCACGCCTTGTTGTAGTACTGCTGCTTTAACTTGGATTTCTGGTTCAACAGTAAATTCTTATAGTTTTGCATCGATGTACCTGCCACCTTAAACGATGGGTTGGAGCAGTTCAAGTACTGATCCAATATGATTTTGGAAACCGCCAACAAAACTCTGGAGAAACAATATAATGTAATCTGGTGGGTGATTCCGGGATGGAAATATCCAAAGTGTTGACTGTACACAATCCACGATCCAAAACATCCAGCCACAAACTTCGATAACGCCTTGGAGTTAGACCCCAACACTTGTTCGTTGACCAATACACCCAACACCATCTTGTAGATAACAGCAAAGCTGGCCAACACTTCTGCGTGATTCTTGGTGGCTTTCAACACTTCTATCATTCGTGGTCTGAGGGACCCTGATCGATATAACAAGTTAATGACCAACGCGTGGGAAAAACGGATTTTCCCCCCGTAAACCACCCCGTTCCGGGCGGTCCGAGCCACCTCCAAGAGGGGCCTATAGAGCGGGTTGGTTAATATCGACATGTCAAAATGGTAAGAGTTTCAAATGGCTTGTGGGATTTGGACAATTGCGTGAGAGAAAACCGCGAATTATGGAGAAGAGGAAGTGCAATGGGGGCTTTGACAAGGTGGGTGATGTGAGTTTCTGGTAGGGTTTGGGAACAAATAGAGTGTATGAGATGTATATTTGGGGATTTTAGAATACTACTATGTTTTTTTCTGGGTCAAACAGTCGATATATTGCTTTCAAATAATTTGTCCCTGACACTTTTAGCACGTTGAACTTCTTGGGTCCGCACACCCATTCCTGCTCGCCCCACCCACACCATCGTCCCACTACGACCCCCACCCTCGTCTCACAAACTATTCTGACCAGATACAGAAAACTACACCGACAGCTCCCTTGACCCATATCATTGACCTTGATCTCTGTCACCACAACCCCCCTTTCATTGTCTTCACCGTTGTTCTATGTGCAAAGCAAATTGTTTTTCTATTGGAAAAAACTGGTTTAATCGCTGGTTTTGTGTCACTTTCAATCTCGCTGTGTTTGTGGTTTTTCTGTGAGTGTGAGAATAAAAAAAATTTTCATTACTGTAACTAGCGGCTAGTAGATTACAAAAGTAATTTCCCACCCCCAACCTGATCTGCTCGAGTTTACTACTTTATCAAACTCTTAGCATAGTGTTATATCAGCAACACTCAGATCCCCAACTTTTCATTCAATTTCTCCCGCTTGTTTCGGCTCCAACCTCACCCATTTTCTGATCCATATCAGTGGCAGTAAAGAGAACCTTACGATATATACCCAATGTCGTCAATTTCCTATGCTAACATAGCTGCCAATGGCTCGTCTTCAAGTACGACCTCAGCCTCCAACTCTAATGGCAACTCCAATGCTGGGACCACCGTCACTTCACCTGCTCCTATCCCAGCAGAAATTGAATCTTTGGCCAAATCTGAGGGTCAAGTTGAACTTCCTTTAGAAGAAACCAGCGATGCTGGTGCTGTCGAAGCCCCAGAAAATGATGCTGCACCAAAGACCAAAGAGAAGAAATTGGCACCAGCTCCGGTTCCTGCCACGAGTGTTTGGGGTACTCACGCCGGTGCTGTCTCTGGCTCCACTTCCCATGTCACCAATGTTGACGAGTACAAATGGCCTACTCCAGAAGAGCAACAGGCCAACGCTAGTGCCAAGTCCTCCAACAAAAACCAAAAGTTCATCAAGCCTATCACAAATAAATGGGTGCCCATCAATGCCAAAGTTATATTACCAAATGCAAGAACCCAGGTAACCCAGCAGGCCAGCAACAACGGCAACAAGAAAAACAAAAAAAATAACAATACCAATAACAATAACAACAAAAACAACAGAAATAAGAAGAGTGCTCCAGCTGTAAACGTTGGTGTCAATGGTGGCAAACCTCAACAAAAAAGAGCTGAGTCTAGCGATGCATCGGCTAGAAATAGCGAAAAGGTTAATGATAGAAAAAGTGAGGACGAGGAAATAAAGTCATTGGCTGATGATTTGAATGGTAGCCTTACACTTGGGTCTCCTGAAGTTCCAAGTATCCCAATTTCAACCCCCGATGAAAGTGTGCACCAACCACCCGTTAATAGAACCGTTGAAAGCTCCAGTCAGGAGTCATACTCCCCAGGCCCCCAATATTACCAAAATAACGGGTCGTTTGTTCCTCCAAACAGCATGAATAACGGTCAACCACAACATCAACAACAACATTATAACCAGAACAGACAGTATAACAAAATGAACTATAGAAACATTAACCGTTTTTCTTTGCCTAATGGAGGATCCTACAACCCTAATTTCATGCCTTTTGCTGCTCCTCAACCTTACCCCCATCCTTCTTTGCCCAACAACTACTATTACCAGACCGCTTATAACTTACCTCCAGGACAACCACAAGGTTATCCTCAACCTTTTGCACAACAACCATACCCTATTCCTCCTGTTTCTATTCCTCCTCCTATCTCCCCCAAGCAAGATCCCATTAATGCATTGACTCAACAGGTTGACTACTACTTTTCCTTAGAGAACTTAATCAAAGATATCTATTTGAGAAAGAAGTTCGCTAAGGAAACCGGTTTCATAAATGTTTCTGACATTTTGAGTTTCAAGAGAGTGCAAATCATCTTGAATCAAATCAAAAACTTGAACCTTAATGAAGATTACAACAAGGTGGTGATAGGTGCTATCAACAATTGTAACAATATAGACATCCAAAGTTCTAATGCTGCTGAAGAATACGACTTGAATAAAGTGGAAATAAGAGTAAAAGAGAACCCCAAACAGTGGATTTTGGATTAAACAATCCTTCCATCTTTTTTTTTTTGCATCAAAAAGTATTATCTTATAAATAGTAAATTGATATCTTGTTAATAATACAATAAAAATTAGCTAAAATATTCTACCATGCGATTTTTGCAAGTAACCCATTCGGATACTTTCTGACCATGAGTTTTCTAAGCTCATCGTACACCAATAATAGTGAACCAAATCCAAATGAAATAAAGTAGTATTCGACAGGAACAGAAGATGAGTCCAATGCTTTTTGAACTTGGGGGATGTAGTTCCAAATAAAAGTGCTGGCAAAAATAGGCAAAATCACCAAGAGTTTCCAGCTAAAGTTCTTCAAGCACGACACAAATCTGGTTCTTACTGTCAATAAGTTAAAAAACTGCAAAATGACCAAATTGACAAAGTAAATGGACGAAGACCTGCTCAACACTTCATTCATTTCATCGGTTATCGCATACTTGTGCAACTCAGAAAACTTGAAGCCGTGACGAGTGAAGTTGAGAAATGCTAACAACATCGACGTAAAACTATAGTAAGTTCCTAACGTCAAGTAAGAATGCAAAAACAATTTATAGTCAACAAGCCTTTCTCCACTCATTTGCCTAGGCATCTTTGTCAAGAGATTGGACTCTTCTGCTTCAAAACTAATTGTCATAGCAGCAACACAGTCGGTGATACATGAAATAATAATCATGAAGAAACTCGACAACATCTGAGGAAATCCAAAGATAACGTTCAAAAGAACTGCCCACAATTCGGCATAGCTTCCAGCTGGTAATAAATAACAAATTGTTTTTCTAAGGTTCTCAAACACCAATCTACTGAACTTCACTCCATGAATAATCGACACAAAAGAGTCCATAAGCACCAAATCACTTGCATCTTGGGCAATTTCGGAACCGTCTATCATGGATATACCAATATCAGCCTGCTTTATTGAAGGAGAATCGTTCACACCATCACCAATCATTCCAACAACGTTTTTACGCTTCTGGAACTCCTTGACTATTTTAAGTTTTTGTTCAGGAGTAGTTCTGCTAAACACCACCAGTTTATAGTTCATCATATGGTCCCATTCAATTTCACTTAACCGAAACATTTCATATCCGTTGATAAGCACACAATCGGAGTTCACACCAATTGAATCAATATTATCGACATAGTCATTGTGAGAAACAATACCACATTTTGTAGCAATAGCCTTAGCAGTGATTTCAAAGTCACCAGTAATCATCACAATTTTGATGTGGGCAGCCTTAAGTGCTACCACTGTTTCAGGTATATCTTGTCTCAATGGATCGCTGATGCCCATCATACCGTCTACAGAGAATGGAAAGTATTTCACATCAAGCTCGTCATTATCTGGGACTTCACTTTTGAGCTTCTGGTATTCCTCGGGTGAGTATAAGTTGGACCCTAACAACACAACCCTTTCTCCTTGGTTACACCAATCAAACTGTACTTGAATCAACTTTTGTCTCAAGTCATCTGTCAAGGGAGTCCTCTCCCCATCCACAAGTACAAAACTTGCCTTCTCTATAAGAACCTCTGGTGCACCCTTAATGGTGAACAAGATTCCTTCTCCACACTCAAACACCTTAATCATATACTTGTTTTTGGAATTGAACCCCAACTCATCCACCAAAGTATAATTGCGAGAGTCGACGAAGGAATCCTCAGAGAAGTTCATGATCGATTGATCAGTTTGGTTCCCGGTGGTAACTTGGCCGTCTTCAGCAATACATTCATTGCACAACTTTCCCACCATTTTAAGTCTTTCTAAATCACCGTAATGAGCACCAACAATCATTTTACCAGTGGTCAATGTCCCTGTTTTATCTGAACACAAGACATTGACAGAACCCAAAGTTTCAATCACAGACAAAGACTTACACAAAATGCCATGGTCTCTCATGCCTTTGGCTGCCACAAGCAAGCACACAGTCATAGCTATAGGGAGACCTTCAGGGATGAACGACACCATCACTGACACAACGTCCACAATCAAAGTAGGAACATTGATCCAGCCAGGGTACGTATGTCTCAACCAAGCAGCCCAAAGAACAATCACCAACACTATAACGAACACAATGACAATCGAGATCATCAAGATGAATCTAAACAACTCTTTCTGCAAAGTAGTTAAACCTTCTCTCTGTTTAGCTGACAATTTCGAAATCTTGCCAAAAATGGTATTGTCACCGGTAGATAACACAACCCCTTTGCCGGTACCATTAATGCAAAGGGTTCCTTGCATGGCAATAGACTCATTTTCCAAATAATTCACGATGTCGCTGTCAACTTTTCCTTTTACGGGTTTTGTCTCACCAGTCAAAATACATCTGTCGAATTGCAAGTTGTTCAGTTCAATTAGTCTCAAATCTGCAGGGACCTTGGTGTTCTTATCAATAAACACAACATCCCCCGGTACCAATTCCTCGCTGTTTATCACAGTTTTGTCTCCATTTCTAAGGACCTTGACCTCATTGGGTAGCATCACATTTATAGAGTTCAAGATCTGGGAACTTGAGTAATCTTGAATGAAATTCAAAAATGCCTGAAGAAAGAACACCACCAACAAAATAATCCCTAACACCAAGTTGGCCACGGCAGGGGGGTCACCCAACGGTTTATAGCTTATTATCACCAATATACCAGCCACAAGCAACAAGACCCCAAACCCATTGAAAAAGTAAAGCGATATCCTCAAAAAAGCTCCTGAACTGGGTTTCGTCTGGACGTTTCTACCGTACTCCTTGACCTTATTGGTAACTTGCTGGTCAGTCAATCCCGTGTCCAAACTGGCTCCCAAAGCAACACAAACTTCTTCCACCGTGTCACGGTGCCATGTTAATTCCAACACCGACTGGTTGTCCAACAAGTTCTTATCATCATCATCATCATCATTCAACCGCTCATCGATGCTGTGGGATATGGTCTTGTAGAGAGTTGGAACAGCTGCACTCGAAGAAGAAACATTGCTCTTGATGGGAAGTAAACCGGTTCTAACTCTGGTACGACCGCGTTCCACTTCTTCGTTAAACTTCACACGGTCAAACCCAAACCCGCTCACAGAGTCACTTTCAAGTTTGCTTTCAATGCTGCTAGCGTCCATATTTCAGTGAAGAACACAGTTAGCAAATGACTGGTTTATATACGGGCGCTAGCTACGACTGCGAAAAACTGGTCCCAAACAGGAACAACAAAATTAAAATTTTCACCAAAAATACCTCATTTTCAAGTACCAAAGGCAAATAATATCCCTCCAATGAAATAATCCCCTTGTAAAAACCTCTGCCCTAGCTTCCCAAAGAAGCTATTGCTTCCTTTAAAAAAACAAAAAGACCTCATAATATTTTTCATTCACCAATGAATTAAATCACTCAAAGAAATTAGCTGTGTGAATTCGAAAAAAATCGCTCAAAACATTGACCTCATTGGCACCAAAAACTGAAAATGTGCCTGAAAACCGCAAAAAAATAGCCGATCACATACGTGGCCCCGTGGCTGTGGTGTTCGTATGGATAGGTACTATAGCTTTTTCAAACCCGTGAGTGTTTGCGCTGGTGGACGTAATTTTCACTCGACCCGACGGTGTCGATAACAATGTATTCTGAACTTTCGCTGGACTTTTCATTTTCGAGGTTTTTTCTCTTAACTTCACTGACAATCTGAAGATTCTTTATGATGACAGCATCAGCCACATCAGAGTCGAGCAACTCGAGCTCCAGTGCCGGAATTATATAGGGCCAGATCCATTTGGCTGCAAAAGCAAATAACAAGAGTACTCCGGGGAATCCCACAGCAGCCTTCGTCATGGTGATGGCAACCTCGGCTGCTGCTCCCACAAGCTGGAGCCCCAAGTAGATGTAGAAGTATTTTTTGTTGGGGTACCGTTGATACTGACGAAACTCTTCTGGGCACGAGGCATCCAGAGCGATATACCCCTCATCCATAAATAAGAATCGGAGCTTGTTTGTGATTGGATTCCCATGCAACCCCGTGAGGGCCATTATGAAGAACAATCCTGAAAGAACTGCTTGTGGAATGAGGCCAAGCACCGTGAGAAACGGCGGAGACATCATCACAAACGTCAATAGGCCCTGGACCGTGTTGGTAAATCGCTGTTCCACCACGTATTGAGGCTTACCTGTCTGTGAGTCGTGTACCACTAGTGAGGTGGTATGGAGTGGTGCCTGAGGAATCAAGCCGTTCGGGGCTGGGATGCCTAGAATACCTGCTAAGCCAGTAGTGATGCCCAACAACGCGAAGTCCCAGTGGAAAGACGACGGTTTCTTCAACGGAAAGTCTTTCAGCTGACACATTAACGACGATACATTGTGGTCGAAGTAGAACAAGAAGGTTAACAAGACTGCAAACGGAATGGCAAGAAAAACGTCTCCCACACCAATGTTCTCCGAGGGCCAGAAGTGAATGAACCATCCATGGGGCCTGGACTGTCCAGATTTCGTGGGGACAAAGCTCGAGGTCACTGGAAGTTTTGCCATGGTAGTATCGCTAATGTAGTGGCCAAAGTGGATGAAGCCGGTAAAAAAAACCACCGATAGTGGGACCCCATAGTCTACAAACACTTTGCGTACCCACGGCTTGAAGTAATGCAAGTATGTACCAAACACAAACGAGCCAACTCCGGTAAACACCATCAATACACTGATGAGAACCGACAAAAATCCACTGGCAACACCGACTTCAGCAAATTGATTACTTAAAATCTGGATCCCTTTCTGAATATAAACGACACAGATGAAGAACCCAAAAACTTCACAGGAAAACTGGCTGATGACTTTCAACCACGAGACCATGTTGCTCACGGCGATCACCAAATGCATCACCATCGACCACAAATATATCCAGCACATAAATGGAAGGTATGGGGTTCCTCGGGGTTTCATGATATCGTACACTGTGTAGCTGAAAATGGAGATGGGCCCCGTGACTCCTACAATACACAATGGCTGGCCGGAGAGAAGTCCGAAGCATACTCCCGCAATGGCACTGCTCATCAACACCTCGTTGACTCCGTAGGTGTTATCTGTATTATCGAACATATCTTGAGCAAATGCGATAGCAGGTAGGAGGTTGGTGAAAAATATGTAGGTGGTAGACGGGACAACCCTATAGTTGTATGCGTCCTTGAAGTCACTCCAGTAGTACGGGAGACGACTTCGGATGTCGTTATAGATGCCGAATCCCCAGTAATTAACAACTTTGAATCGAGTCATCGCTTAGATCTGGTGAGATAATATAAAGTTTGAAGGGTTTTAGGGGCAATTGGGTGAACTTTTGATGGATAGCGTAGTACGGTCCTAATCTCAGCTGGGTCTATGTGGTATTCTTGGGGGTATGGTAATGCTGTGTGTGCGTATGCTTTCTTATCACTGGGTTTCAGCTGGCGAGGTTAATTCGTTTTCGATTGTCAAATCGCATCCAACACGTTGGACGGGTTTTGGTATTAAAGATATTTTTGAGGAAATACTGAAGGGCTAAAAGGAATGGCCATATTTGGAGAAGCTTTTTATGGGTATGCTTGTGCTTCTGAATGCAGCCGATTCGAATCGATAACGGTGCCTAGCGTCAGACTTCACAGTCTAAACCACACATCCAAATAATAACTCATCAATGGGCGTGTGGCGTAGTTGGTAGCGCGTTCCCTTAGCATGGGAAAGGTCTCCGGTTCGACTCCGGACTCGTCCATTCTTTTTGTTCATCAATCCTCGGCGCTCGTTTTTTTTATCCATGCAATCTCCTTTGCTAGTTCTCCATATTGGTGCAGGCAACCACCCGGAGATACTAAACTCAAAATACAGGCAGGTCATCCGAAAGGCCCTATCACAACAGCAGGGCTCACGTGACGGGAAATTGGTGGTTTTGGCCGCCGCTGAGATCCTAGATGAGTGCCCTCTTGTTAACAGTGGATATGGCTCCAGTTTGAATATACTGGGGAACGTCAATAATGACGCCAGTTTCCTCGCATTTGAGGGATCCACCATGATCCGGTACAACTGTCTATATAATATCGACCATAATTATCCCCTCAGGGAAACCGTACGACTATTTGACAGTATCGACGCCCTCTTTGATCAGAAGAGCCTCGATTCAATCGGATTGGTCAAACCCAAGGTTCTTGACTACACAGCGCGTCATTACGTGTACCAGCAGCTCCTGGGAGACGTTGTCAACGAGCCTCCCCCGATACACCCCAGCCAGCAGCGGTTTTTCGACAAATACAAAAACTTTCTCGAGGCTGATGCTCACCTGGTGCAAGACACTATTGGACTAATACACATTGACGGACCGAAAACACATTTGGCGGCGTCATCTGGTGGAAACTTCCTCAAGTTGCCTGGCCGAGTGGGGTGTGCGGCTGTCGTGGGTGCTGGTGTAGGATACCGGGCAGTAGACGAATTTGAAGTGAGTTGTTTGTGCAGTGGAAACGGAGAGGATATTATTTTACTCAACCTAGCCAATTTCATGACCACCCTCGTTAGGGCGGATCTGGGGGTGGACCTGGTGCCCGGTATGGTGCGGCAGGCGTGGGAAAGTATCCGGACACTCAGTGATAAGCTCTATGTGGGAGTGGTATTGGTTATAAATGATAAGGTTAATGGCTGCAAACGACTAATTTACTACCACACCACCGAAACGTTTTATTTTGGATACCACTACCGCAACTCCAAGGTGGTGCTAAGTCGGCTCACTGGTAATTACGTGGTGGGAGAGGTCATTCTAAGATAGTGGTTGAGTATATTAATTACAATTTAGTATGTATTTAAAAATTTAAAAGCTAGATTAAATCAATAAATAAGTCTTCAAGATCTTAACGGGAAGTGGCTTGGACCTTTTGGAAAGCACCCTTTTGTTGTTGTTTAGAAACTCTGGCCTGAGCACCGTTGGCAGCAGACTTGGCCTTTTCAGCCTTTCTGGAGGCCTTGGCTTCCTTCTTAGCTTCCTTGTCCTTGGCAATTCTTTGTTCTCTAGCAGCCTTTCTGTCGGAGGCCTTCAAGTTTCTTCTTTCTTTGATCAATTCCAAAGAAGCACCGACAATACCTCTTTGGTGCTTGACGGCCTTTCTGGTTCTTCTCTTAGAGGTTTCTTCAGAAATACCCTTCTTGTGGTGTCTTCTGTACAAAACGGTCCAGGCAATCTTTCTTGGGTTCTTTCTTTGCTTGAAAAGGGAAGCAGACTTAGAAGATTGGAATCTGAAAACCTTAGAGTCACCTCTCACGAAAAGGGTACCTCTACCTGGGTAGATCTTGGAACCTGAAAATGAATCGACTTCAACTTTCACTAGACTTTGTTAGTATAACGTTTTGGGTTTGGGCAAAAGGGGTGACTGGTTTAATCACTTGAGTTGGACGATTTGTCAATTTGGAGTTAAATTATGATGAATAGGACAAACTTTGATGGGTAATATACATGTTTAACAGGTTGGACAAACGGACAATAGAAATATAAAGGGATCTTCTGCTCTTGTTCCGGTGATGGTTTCGGCGTTTATGGTCTTATTGTCTCGTGTCAAACACCCCTAGCACTGTAATTTCCTCTATTAAAACATACTCTTTGCTATACGTAATTCGAAATATGTAAAATTTCAAACTTTTTCACTACTATCCTTTTCTCGTCCTGCGAAAAATTTGAGCAAAAGCGACGGTGCGCGCACACAAACACTGGCACCTGACGTTGTGACTGCTTTTTTGGTGAGGAATTTTCAGTGTTTCGCGGGCCTGGACTGAAACTTTTCACTTAACTATTTTTACAACAGTCAAAGACCGGAGTGTAAAGAATATTAAACACAGAGATGGCCCCAAAGAATCAAGAAAACATCAACGCCAAGTTAGGTTTGGTTATCAAGTCCGGTAAGTACACCTTGGGTTACAAGTCCGTCGTCAAATCCTTGAGATCTGGTAAGTCCAAGTTGATCATCATCGCTGGTAACACTCCAGTCTTGAGAAAGTCTGAATTGGAATACTACGCCATGTTGTCCAAGACCCCAGTCTACTACTTCCAAGGTGGAAACAACGAATTAGGTACTGTTTGTGGTAAATTATTCAGAGTTGGTACCTTATCTGTTTTGGATGCTGGTGACTCTGACATCTTGTCTTCTTTGTAAGTTAAGTATCCTGTATTATAATAGACAACTTAATTTATAGAAAGTGTAGTGCAGCGAGATATGGCTTTGGATCACTTGTTGATTGGATGGCCGATGAGATGATGAGATAACTTCACTGAGATGAGTTGAGTTCAAACGGAATCCTGGCAGGGTCCGTGGGTGTATAGGTCCCCTCTACGTGAACGCTCCTATGTTTATGTCTCCCTAACCGATAGCGCTCTCTCCCTACCCGTTGGTGCTCTCTCCCTACCCGTTGGTGCCCTCTCCTTACCCGTTGGTAGTGTCTGGACTCGTTTGAGATGAGATGCCTGCAGCTCTTAGATTTGAAATGTCCTCTAGAGTTCCTGGTAAGAGTGGAATGCTCTCACACCATCGTCATTCCTTCACTCTGCTTCTGCTGGATCTGTCTCTCCAACTCAGCGACCTCTTCCTCTTCTCTCCTCAACTCTCGATCAATATTAACATCCTCCAGCACCCCATCCAACCCAAACACATTGTGCGACTGCAACAACTTCTGCTGCTCGTCATACTCCTGCTGAAGACCTTGCAACTGGCCCGAGAATTGTTCGTATTCCTCTTTCATGGCTCGAATCAGAAGTATAAACTCCTCGTTTGCAACTGGTAACTTGTTGGTATACTCGATGAGCGACCGGTAGATCAGCGCCGCCTCCGTAATCTGTGCCGATGCTTTAACGGGCGAGCTCGACATGTCACTGCTGGCGCCAGAAGTGGTTTGGGCTGAATTTGCAACAAGTCTAGGTACATTCACAGCCACTCGACGAATTTTGTTGCTGGAAACGTCGTGGTTCAGGTACTCCTCGCCGTTGTCGTCCTCGAAATAGCTCTTGCCGTCGACCCGGACAAGGAGCTTGGCAGGGCGGTCAATGATACTACCGTCCACAGGGTTAGTTACGCGGTACAAAAGCAGTTCTGAAGGATTTGCATCTTTTAATAGCTGGGTGATGTCGGGCTTTGTGACAATGGCATTGGTGAACATTCCCGGAGGTCTGAACTGCAACTCCTCGATTCGCTGGCACAGGCTATCGATACTGTCCAAAAAGTAACTGAGTGATGGCATAGTGTTTTGGTAAACAAACAAGTGCGCACTCATTTGTCACACTAAATCAAGATGCGCATCAATTTTTTCTAGCCTTCACCATGACTGTGGACCTAGATAAGAGATTACGGCCAGGCCGGGACTATTACCTCGCATTGGGACTCGAGGGCTCGGCCAACAAGCTCGGCGTGGGTATCATCAGGCACGGCGTGGGTGAGCCAGGCCCTCACAATAGTGCACAGGTCCTCTCCAACGTCAGAGATACCTACATCACCCCTCCAGGAGAGGGATTTCTACCACGAGACACAGCCCGCCATCACCGCCACTGGGTGGTACGGATCATCAAGCGGGCGTTGGCCGATGCCGGCGTATGTGGCCGTGATTTGGACTGCATTTGTTTCACTCAAGGGCCTGGAATGGGTGCTCCTCTCCAAAGCGTTGTAATAGCCGCCAGAACTTTGGCCCAGCTTTGGAACTTGCCGTTGGTGGGGGTAAACCACTGTGTGGGCCACATAGAAATGGGCCGTGAGATCACAGGAGCGCAGAACCCGGTGGTGCTATATGTTAGCGGAGGTAACACTCAGATCATCGCGTACTCCAGACAGAGATACCGGATTTTTGGCGAAACTTTGGATATCGCCATTGGGAACTGTTTGGACCGGTTTGCTCGAGTGCTCAAGATCTCCAATGACCCGGCTCCAGGGTATAACATCGAGCAAATGGCGAAAAAAGGCCGTCATCTTGTTGAACTACCATACACGGTGAAAGGAATGGACATCTCGATGTCGGGGATCTTACAGTATGTGGATGTGTTGGCCAAAGACATGTTTTCCAGCACCCCCAAGAAGAACAAAAACCTTGTGGACCAAGAGCTGGGTGAGCTCATCACTCCGGAAGACCTCTGTTTCTCGCTTCAAGAGTCTCTTTACTCGATGTTGGTGGAAATCACTGAAAGGGCCATGGCCCATGTTCAGAGCAACCAGGTGTTGATTGTGGGGGGAGTCGGGTCCAATGAGAGACTTCAGGAGATGATGGAATTGATGGTGAATGATCGGAAAAATGGGTCTATTCATGCTACAGACGAGAGGTTCTGTATTGACAATGGAATCATGATAGCCCATGCGGGGTTGCTTAGTTATAGAATGGGGCAGACCAAGGAGTTGAAGGACACGGTTTGCACCCAGAGATTTAGAACCGATGAGGTGTGGGTGAACTGGAGAGATGACTAGGTTGACCCGATGAGAAGAAACTGAGACGTGGATTTAATATATGCATTCCTTATGTTGCTCTATTTGGCTTTCATTCGACACTTTCCTCTTACCGGCACTTGTGGTGCTGGGTGAGAATAACCGTCGTAAATCATTACAATATTTAAAAGACCCTGTGGACTTCCTCGGGGATTTTTCCTTCACAGTGTCAGATA
Source organism: Yamadazyma tenuis (assembly GCF_029203305.1). NCBI lineage: Eukaryota > Fungi > Ascomycota > Pichiomycetes > Serinales > Debaryomycetaceae > Yamadazyma > Yamadazyma tenuis. Next base: position 77,820 of record NC_089463.1, read on the forward strand.
CGTATTGGACATCTTCTCCGTAATAACTTTGGCTAGAAGCTGATTTATCGCCATATTATCTGTGAATATATCTTCTTCTTTAAAGGTCTCCAACAGCTTGATATTTCCAATATCAGTTGATCCACTAGTCACAGGCGTACAGGCCCGAAGAAGGCTGGCTAGCTTCCTGTAAGGAGTCCCGTCCCATAACGTGGCACTTTTTTTGTAGTTGTGGCCCACGGCCTTAGCAGCATCCTGTGCATCCTTGTATTCTAGTAATGCGGCCTTATACTTATCTTCTGAAACAGCAGACTTCACTGAAGTAACAGGCCCAAACACCGTCATGATGTCGCTGACAACATCAAGTGTGAACTGTCCCTCGAGCTCTGGTCGGTGTTTCCACTTCACCACCACTTTGGTGGTGCCACTGTCTCTCAAGTCTATAATCTGGGGAATCACAAGATCTTTGTACGACACGTACACGGGCAGAAATTTCGGCTTCAACTTCTCCAGTTCCAAGACCCGCCTTTTCTTAAGGCCCTGCTCTCGGAGTAACTCGATATTCTGGTTGCTTGTTTCGAATTCTCGTGATACTTTATTGTAAATATCTACTCCATGTGTTTTATTGTTCTGTTCGGCCCTAAGAAGCTCTTCTTTGAACCGCTTCGTGTGTTCATCTAGAGCTTGCAGTTGTACATGCTTCTCGTTCTTATAGCTTCGTATGCGGTCATAATCATTTCTGGTGGTGGGATTGCTTAATATCTCATAAATGGTTGATAACAACTGAAACTGGTCAACCGCCTCAGGGGCTGGGTTTTTGTCAGGATGATACTTAAGAGCGAGTTTCCGGTACTGTCGCTTTATGGCTATATCGGGAGCCGCGTGGTGTACTTCCAACACGTCATAGAGATCCAAGTCTCCGTTTAGGAGCTTTTCGATGGATGTCATAGTGATTTCTGCGAGCGCGAGTAAAGATCGAACTGTTAAGAGTACTGTTAAGAGAACTACCAGAAACCATAGAAAGAAAACAACGTTCACATCAACATTTCTACAAAGTAGTAAATTACAACTATCACTGTCACCCGGCTGGCTCCCTCAGGCTGGACAACTCCAAACTTATACATCAATATGCATTTTAATCTAAACAGCCATGAAGACCAGTTGAAACTATTTATGAGTCTGTGGTGAATAACTAATGGACCTGTCTCCATTAAGCCTTGACATTCCTTAATCCGAAGTCGACTTGGTGACCTCTGAAAATAGCATCTCCTTCAGAGTAACCTCTTCCTAGTCCGAAACCCACACCTACCCACACAGGCCAAGCTCTTCTCTTGAAAAGCACAATCGATGCTAAAACACCTCCTCCGAAACCTAACCCGGTTTTCACAAGACCGTTGGAAATTACGACGTCCCACTATATCTTCAAGTTAGTATATTGTTGATTCTTCTGGTAATCAGGTCAGGCGCTCTTCAGACCACCCAATTACCCACTTTTGATAGGCATAACATACGTTGTTGTTCAACAAGCTCTGAGATGGAGTACCCACTTTTTGTTCGGTTGACATCTGAATTGTTGTTAGTATGTGCTATTGACTCAATTTTTCACAACGTCCACCAAAACACCAGCAACCGCTTGCGAAAGCTGGCTTGTCGATTGTCGGGTCTTGGACCGTGATTGTAACTCACATTGATCTATCACGTACCTTTTCTAATGATTATATGATCCAAATATTCGAATATGTTTATCGATCCAACTTGAACTTGATTCTATCAAACTTGAGAATATGGTTGGTCGAGAGCGAGAAAACCGAGTAAAATTGTGTGCAACACATTTTTCACGCCGGAAGTCTGAACGAGAAATGGACCCCATCGAAATGGAACTGGGAGAGCAGAAGTAGAGGTGTAATTTAGGGTGTAGTTGAAGCTGTCATCTGTTAGACTAAAAAGCAGGACTAGCTTGGGGCCATAAGTGCAAAAAGAAACAAGTTCCGAAGAACTCTTGATGATTCTGCCCAGGATCGAACTGGGGACCTAATGCGTGTTAAGCATTTGTCATAACCGGCTAGACCACAGAACCAATTGTGATGTATTACATCGGAAGAATTTTTTACGGGTGTTTTTTAATTTATTCATTGACTTTTGGCACTTCAAATGATATTAGACTATTTACACTCTACCTTACCTAAATAGTCTTTTTTAGGTGCTGTTAGCTGCGGGGAGATATAATAAAGCTAATTTTATATTTAAAGAGTGTAGCATTTATCGACAGAGACAGCTTTTGTCATATCAGCTGGGGAGTTTTTAGCATGGAAATTTGAGTATGTGAATTTTCACATCAGCAAGTAGCTACGCACATTATCTTCAGCCAGACACCCTGGATTTTAGCACGGCCAATCTTGTTTCTCCGAGGTACAGTTCGATTCAAAGTCGCACCACTGACTTTTGCTGCAAAATAATAATATTTCAACAGACACAAATGACTGAAAGAAGCTATCGCTTGAAAATTGAGTCTCTGTTACTTCTGTCATTGAGAAATTCCCTGAAGGCCTATTCTTAAGTCATCTGGTGAGTGAGAATACTTTAACATGTTGTTAGCACTCTCGTTTTCGGTTGATGGTAGAGTACAACTAGGAAAACTGAGTTTAGAAGAAGGAGTGTAAACAGTGTCTGTACCGAGCAGACTGGTTTTCCTACCCTCTCTCTCTGTCCGCATAATAGCTACTCTAAGAAAAACTATTTCCATCTCTCATTCCTGTTCTGGTTGGCCTTTTCGCAGTAATCTGAAAACCAAAAATTCGGAACACGCTAACCAATACACAAAATGTTCAATTTGGTCACACGGGCTCAGGCCATCTCCAATCATGCAATTACGTGCACGGCCATAATAGCTGCATTGGTGATTGTGTCCTCCTTTTTCCAACTACAACTCGACCAGGTCTGGTCGTTGAATACCACATCTATTTCGAATGTTCAAGCGGGTGCGCTGTTGAAAGGATCATTCCAATATGGGGCCAAGAACGGTAAACAAAAGGAAAACTCCATCATAAAGTTCGATCTCGATGCCGATTTGACCCCCTTATTCAATTGGAACACCAAGCAGGTGTTTGTATATTTAACTGCTGAGTACCCTGGTAAAAGCGATGGCTCCTCTAATAAAGTCACATATTGGGATAAAATCATCACCTCCAAAGATGATGCTGTATTGTCGTTGAAGAATCACCGGGCCAAGTATAGTGTATGGGATGTGGAAAACTCCTTCAGGCAAAGAGATGCTGAGCTTAAGTTGGAATGGAACATCCAACCTCACGTTGGACCATTGATATTTGGTCAAACTTCTGCCACTACTCCTTTCACCTTCGCCGAAGTGAAAACAAAGAAGGACCGTGCTTAAATAGTGTTGTATTATATACATATTTTGCCTGGTTGGTTTTTCTATTTACATAAAATGGTTTTGGTCTGTGGTGTTTTGCTGATATTCATAATCATCGATGTGATCGTCAAGTTGGGCGTCTCTATCTGTGTCTCTGTCCATATCATCGTCCAGCTTGAATATCCTCCGGAGTGCTCGCCGGGTTCTTATACGTCTTTCTAGGAATGACTCTATTTTGTCTGCGGGAGGAGAAATGATTCTGTTAATGCGAGCTCTGAATGTCTCGGTTCTAAACTTGGAAGCCTGGCTCAAGAAAAGACACTCGATAGATTCGGGGTACTTATCCATTAACAAAAAGAGTTTTTGTTTGTTCATTCTCGTGTAACCCTTCAAGTACCGGAATAAAAGGATGGAAATAATTGGCTGCAATTTATTGACGGATGTGAGTCTTTTTTCGGGTGAAAAGAAGATCTCGGGATTCTTCATCACATAATTTATGTCATAATCACCCACATCAGAAAATCGTTTTCCAAACAGCTTTAAGGCCAGTACAAATTGAGACCTACCAGAGGTGTTTTCTCGGGACCCCTTTTTCAATTGTTCCAAATCTCCTATGTTGTAGAAGTCATTGAGTATCGAGTACGTCAGTTTCAATCTAGAAGTAGACGTTACCTTACACTTCTCACGCATGAATAGCGTATAAAGGGTCTGGAGGTGACGCTGTAAACTCACTTCATTCAAGTTTCCAGCAGCTAGGAAGTTTTCGGTGATGAAAAAAATATTATCAAATGCTTTGAACTTTTCCATCTTCATCAATTCTTCGACTATTATGTTATTGTCTTGTCCATTGAGTCTGATATTGTTTCTTTCACAGTTTTTGGCAATCTCCAAGTATGCTTCGGGGCTGGACCGATTCTGCCTCAAGACTTGAATGTGAAGATACATCAAAGTTCTGTAGTTTCTCATGATACTTCTGGGAATCACCACTTCGAAGTTATAGTCGTGAGGAACAGGGTACTCTTCGATATAACGTTCGATGAAAGTATTTAATTCTGCAATCCCATTTGATATTAAGGAACTGGCTGCCTGAAGGTTTCCAAACCTTTGATACAACTTCCCCATTTCGAGATACACCGACAACCTCACCTGAAGCTTCATCTTATGATCAAGTCTTTCCCTTAATTGAGATAAAAAATCTACCAAAAACTCTGCTTTTTCTGCCTGTGAACCTGGAGTTTCTCGAAGATAGTCTGATACCACTTGACATAAACCGGTAGCCACATGGTCGATGTTGGCCTTCGCGGTTCTTGTTGGGCCACCCTCCTTTTCAAGCAATCTTGAATTTGATCCAGGAAACTGGAAGTCATTGGTCATAAGAATGGACTCCAAGAGCTTCTCTGACCGGCTGAAGTTCTGGTTGACATGCTGGTCAACAAACAAAACTGCCTTCATGAGAAATTTAAATGAATGTACCGAACACTTGATACCAAGACTTCCCATCTCCTTGTAGAGTTGTATGATTTTCTGGTAGCCTTGGATCTTGTTCTTGCTTGCGAAGTGCTTCATTAATGGTATATATGCTTCTTCTCTGGGGGTTCCAATAGCTTTTATCTTTTCCAAATACCGAAATGCAAACCCAACTTGAAAAGTATCCAGAAAGTACCTTTCAACCTCCACGTACAAGCCCTGAAGGTCATGCTTCGACGTATTTTCCCGGTATACACTTTTGATGATCTGTTCACTTCTGGCTTCGATATACCATTTCTCTTCTTTGGTGTCTCTATTCTTAAACCAATGTCTGTAGTTCTTTAATTGCTCTTTGAGAATTCGGGAGCTCATAAGAGGAGTAATAGACTTATGATGGGCTTCAAGAGCCAAATTGTCCGCCATCTCATGCTGAGTAAACCGAGAATAAGCTCTGATCAAACTGCAGTAGATGTCCTCATCCATGATATCTAACTTTTCACAAATTTCTCTCACATATTGAACTTCCTTAAATGCATATGCTTCTTCGAAATAACGGATCACTTTTGTTACGGTTTTAGAGTCGACTATCACCACATCTTCCTGTCTTTGCCTATCAAGTGAGCTTTCAAAAAATGTCAAAACTTCCTTTTTGTTAGGTGATTTCAATTTCACAGACATCATTAACCGGTAGATACTAGCTGTCTGGCTACTTGTAGAACCACCACTAGAAGCTGTTCGAGATAACTCTTCCAAATACTTCTCGAAAATCGTCTGAGCTTCTTCAAACTCATTGAGAACAATTCGACATTTGATCAAAGCTCCCCATATGCTTGGTGTTGGGGTAATGTTTCTTTTCTTCAATTGGTTGAAAAGTCTATCTATATCGGTTTTTTCACCCAAAGCTGCCAAACTGTTCATAACAATAGAATAATGTGTTGCATAGGGAAGATGACCCTTTCCGTACATGGCTTCAAACTGGTCTTGAAGCATTTTCCAATCATTTTTGGCTCGACTTACCTTCAAGAAAATGGACAACTGGTTTTCATGATAATGATCAGGGTGATTTTTGCTGATTGCCAGTACACCTTCAAAGTCTCTCAACAGAAAAAGAGCTGACATGACCGAAGTCAAATCGTCTGGAGTTATATGGTCTCTCTCTGAAGCTTGTGAACATTGACGTTTGTAGGCCCAGTACTTCTTTGCTTGGATTGGTGCCCTTATACTTGCAGCCTTCAACATGGTCGAAAGAAAATTGTAGAAAACGTCAGAGTTTCGAAGAAATAATTGTTCAAAAATACCACCAATCTCTTCAATTGAGTTTTCTTCTCTTTCATAATAATCCACTAGAGCATAAAGGGCACTTCTATAAGAAGAATGAGCATTTTTGGTAAGTAGTAGATGCTGATCAGTAGTTTGCATAAGAAACCTGATAAACTGGGATATGAGATTCGTTTGGTCACTTCGATCGTTGTGAATTCCAATTCTCAAGAAGGATGAAATCAAAGTTCTCTTCAGCTGCTTGGAATTGGCAGGATCGGATAAGAAAGCGGAGATCTTGTCAGTGTTGAAAACAGTTTTTCCATTTTCCTTAGTGAATCCAAACGTCTCTGCTTGTACGTCACACCACTTCTTGGGTATCTGGGCATGGGCATCAACTAATGATTTCATCAAGTATTCATACGCTAAATAGTTCCGATTATTCATCATCACATGAACAAATATGTCTCGTTTGGCAACTAACAACTCCTGGAGCTTGGTCAATTCGGGCTCTAGTTTCAGAAACGATGCATGCCAGATTTCACACGCTAGTAGAAAGTCGTCTTCATTTTCTCCATCTGCCAATGTACTCCAATCTAGGATATTGTAAAATAGCTTTTGAATGCTTATTGATTCTTCTACTGTTAACCGGTTTGTGGATATTTTCTTCATTAATCGTTCTCTCATTGTGTTGTTCTTAATGAGGTCTAGGATCTGTTTCCGTTCTCCTTTTATGCTGAAATGCAGAAGCTTACCCGAATATGACTCCTTTTCGTCATTTATAGGGTTTGCATTTATGGTTAGCGATCTCTTTTGAACAAGAGGAGCTGACTGGGGGCGATGAGCAAGACGAAAACAAACTAACGGCCTCGTTCGAGCTCTGGAAGGATATGCTATCCGTAACCTCTGTGTTAGTCGAGCGAGCATAGAGGTGGTAAAACGGTGGTTCAACCCGTGAAGTATTTGACGTTAGATGGTGCTTTTTTAAACTGAAAATTGGCCCAAACAGTTCGCGCTGAAAAGCTCATCGGTATCAAAGACAGCCCATATATGCAGATGTTTACTAGTTTGAAGAGATTTACTCGAGAACACCTACAACAAGAGAGATACTATCGTTCCATGCCTGATAATTGATGTTGGTATTGAAGAACTCTATCAGAGTCATTAAATCAGTTTTTTTTTTGGTGTAGTCAGGGAAGCTATTAACTCCTCGTACAGTGTGAATATAAAAAAATCATCATACAAATCCTCCAATTCCAACAAAAAATTAACCAGACAGAAACAGTCATGGAGACCACTATAAAAAGTTGAAAAATACTCGAAATCTTAACAGGTTAGTAACTAGGTTTTAATATCAACTGGGATCTGGATTTGGGAGATTTCTTTCATCAAACGACACTCATCAACTTCTATCCATCAACAGCTCAAAATTTGTACACAGAGCTGCGACTCCTCCCCAATTTGTACAAGAGAGGGATAGACAGGAGAATATGTCCGCCCGGTCGATAAGTTTAATCATAAGAATAGTCAAATCACAGGTGTGTTCTTGTTTTTCTTAGACATACCTAGTGGAAACTGTTAGTAAACCATTAATAGTGCCAATGGAACATAAACATGGATTAAAGAATCAAAAGCTCATACAAGGCTGAAACTTAACGATAGTGCATTTGTCAACCCGGAAAATTCAGTTGGAACAATTGGTGAATGCAAATAATCATAGCAATGATTCCCTCGTCTCCCGAAAGAAGAAGAAGACCATATTGGTGTTCAGGTTTGAAACTGTCACATACATTCTTGCAAGCTCTTATACTGATTCCATAACTGTGTTAAAAAGAACTGAATAGTGTTGTAGTAAAAAATTTTCTCGCTGAGTGAGAAAAGGTAAGTCGATGGTTCTGTGCGTGCACGACCTCCATCTTGGAAGAAGGTTTGAAATGGAGTTGGAGGGTAGTTTTCTAGATATAGTGGAGCCCGTAACCTTTTGGTTGTTTGGAAAGTTCACTAGATCATTTCTTCTTCATTCTTTTAATTACTGCTTCTAAGACTAAGAAAAGTTGTGATATTTTCTTTGATTCGTGAATTCTACAAATTGGCTGCAAATTGGCTTCCTAGTATATAATACATTTTAACTCATCTATACCAAAACTCCAAAAAAGCTAATTTCCAAGACAACTGTGAACAACAAATGGGAAAATGCAAGAAGCCCTATAAGCACTATATGCAATCTCCTTGACTTTTCTAAATCGTTGTCATAAAGCTGCAAGGTGTTTCTTTCGAGAACTGGGCTGATTTTACTCAAGTTGCTCAAACCGGTTACACAACCACTCAATAAAACAATGATCCATTCAAGGATATTGAGGATTGTGTGATGCTTTTCGTTACTGACCAACAAAACAATCAAAAGGTTAACAACGGTAATTGGCACCCATAAGATGTTTGTGTATCCGTAGATGGAGATGAGCTTGGTCAATGAGAGCCTCACGGGAAAATGCAAGAACCAGCTTGTAACGGCATACAATGCAAAGGGAACCAAAAGGTTATAGCCATAAAACAAGAAAATTGAAAGGGTCAACAAGTCAAAGTCATATTCATACTTGACCTTTTCTTTGGACGAGTGTAAAAAGTGGGACAACATGTTGGAGCCGGTGCTACTCACAAACATCAAGAATATCAACGTCCCGGTGATCCAGAAAAACCCGTATAACTCTGTCACTTCGTCTTCGGATTCATTTTGCACTGGAGATGACGATTTATTGATCGGATTCAATGCCTGCTTTATCTTGACAAGAAAGTCCTCTGTATTCAAATCGAAGTATCTCCTATAAAAGTTGATTTGGAACATGTGACTTTTGGTTGAATCAATGGGGATTTGGGGTTGAATTACTCGTTCAGCAGGTGGTGCACCCCCTTGGCCCTGGGTTGGCAAGGTTATGGGATCATCTGTTTCAATCAAATCCTGGTCGTCCCATGACGTCTAAAGAGAATAGTTAGCTTTAAGACTTTGACTGAAGCTCATGGCTTGAATTCATTACATACGTTTGGGTCTGTTCCCGACAAGTTTGTATAACCGTTAGACATTTGTATCTATGTAACAGTTGGCTTTCGAAAAAAAATCGCGAATAATCAAGACCTCAAATAGGATCTTGACAACTTCTTTGGAAGTTGTGGAGATTGATGCAGCGAATTGCGTAAAGCTGTAAATGACACCAAATTCTGCGACTGAAGGTCATTATTCTTCGATGCACTGTTGCCAGAGGAGCTCCAATTGGAGAAGTCGGAGTCAATATCGTTACCCACATCTACTGGCTGGATGATTTTGTGGGAGAAGTTCCGGATTTCATCTCCAGGATGTTTTGTGCTTCTGTGCTTGTAATTCTGCAGAAGGTTGTCGATCCAACCGTCCGAGTAGTACGATTCTTCAGTCGCAGGAAGCTCGTCTTCTCCAAACGATTCTTCTCCGAACGGTTCTTCGGCCTCATATTCTTCTGGGTTGTAGCTTTCAATTGCGTCATTATCTTGGTGGGTGTTGTGCAGTGTAGTTCCTGAATCAGCATCTTGGATCTGCTTGTGCTGGGTGTTGGTATAGATATCAGTGGAAAGCTTCTGATTTGTTGACAGATTTTGCAAATTTTGAAGGTCACCAACCATTGAGGTTCTAGGAACATTATCATCTGTTTCTTGGGGAAGACTGGAGTTGATAACATAATCACTAAATGCTTCATCACGTTCTGCAACCTTATATTTTGTTTCCGGGAACCTCAGAAATATGATGGCGCCAATCAAGCAGAAGATGGCTAGAGCCAAAAAAACGTAGTATCTCACCACCTGAAAAAGAAGAGGCAACAACAACGTGAACACGGCGTTCATGATCCAGGAAACACACATACACACAGCCGTACCTTTTGCTCTGGCCTCGTCGGGGAAAATTTCTCCCGTGTAAAGCCAACTCACAGAAGTTATAGAAGAAGCATACACCGAAATCAAGAAAAGGAAAAGGGCCAATACAACTGAAGCTGGCTCATCATGGATGATCCAATTGAATGGTGAGTCTGAGTCTAAGTTGGTCAAGATTGCAAACGGCACCATAACGCTGAAAATGGCTGCAAACACCAAAGTTATCACCAGCATTCCGTACGTCAAGTAATCGACTCTTCTAGCATTATCAAGAAGGACCACAGGAACAAGAGTCAAGAGCCCCAAAATAATGTATTGGGCAGACTCGAAAACCACTCTCGTCTCGTCTTCCATTCCACACATATCGCAGATATATGTGAAGAAATACATCAATGGGGTGATGCTTGTCAATTGGATAAAAAAGTGAAGAAGAATCCCTACCGATGTACTTTTCCAAAACCTCTTCCTAAACAAATCAGAATAGGTACAGAACATTATCTGATTACCAGCCACATAAGCTCTGGTGACATATCCTTTATCCGTACCTCCGTAAGCACTCTTCTTGATGGTTCGGACTCTGTCCAAAGTTCTTGCAGCCTCGACCCATTTAGATTTGGAGGCCAACCACTTAGGAGACTCTGGCAACAGAAATGCTAGAACGATCACTAATACCACAGGAAGTCCCTCAAGTGCCCACAAGAGCTTAAAGGGAACGTACTGTGTATCGGCTGTGTCTAATGCAATCCCCAAAAAATACATCAAAATGGATCCAATCGGGGTACTAACATGGAAAAGGGAGATGGAAAAGCCCTTCCTTCGCAAGGGAAAGATCTCTGAGATATATATGGGCACTAAGCAAGTGATAAGCCCCACAGTAGAACCTTTGATTAATCTCCCAAGCACCAACACAAAGAAGTAATCCAGAAGGACTACCACGCCAGTACCCAAAATCCAGAACATGTTTGCAATTTGAAAGCAGACGACGAATCCGAAGTAGTCACAAAATGAGCCGAATATGACACACCCCACTATTGCTATTAGTAACTGTTCCTACGAACCAGTTCAGTAGAAAATACATACCCACCGCTCCAATAGGGCTACTAGCTGCAAGAAGCGTTTGCTCTCTCTTAAGGGGAACACCGTAGAACTCATGGAAATTGGCTGTAGAAAGAAAACTACTCATTGAGGATACCTCTGAACCAATGAGAAACCCGTAGATGGCCACGATTGCCAAGATACAATTGATGTTATAAGTTCTGATCTTCATGTGTTTGTAAACTTATTTTCGCAGCCTTTGGTTCAGTGCGAGATCAAGAAATTGCGACTGGGTGCTAGAGTTTCTACTATCATTTAAACAGATACATTAGAATTTTCTAAAATATAAGCGTCACTGATGGAGACTGATGAAGTTGAATACCTAAATCTTGACATCAATAGTTCTGAACAAGAAACTCAAGACAATTCCACCATATATGCCAAGAAGACCCTTTTACATTCCCCCATATTCAATAATATATTTCCCCATTTTTATGTGTCACTTCATAAAAGAATAAGAAACATAAGGAACTTATCACTTCAGGACGATGATATGCAATACCTAGCTCTTCAGGAAGAAGACTCTCAATTCGGAGTGTTCAGCGATGACGAAATGCTTTTTGACATAGGTGAGTCCGATACCAACGATATGACAGAAGATAGAAGTTCTCAGAAACCACACAGGAACCTCAAGACAATCTCCGTGATAGTAAGAAACACATCTTTGCTTGTGAATGAGCAGGTATTCCCATTCAGTGCTCCAGTGAGGTCCTCATGTTTAGTGAAGGGAATAAGAAATGAAACTGCCCAAGAAGAAGACTCCCTTTTAGTATCTTTGAAGTCTGGGTTTTTGTTGCTCATTCGAATATTCTATGTGCCGTACAATTTTGATGACACAGAGTATAATGAAGACTTCAGTCGATCTAGAAGAAGAATGCTCTTCAAGCCATTTGTGGTTCAGTGGTGGGATGTTTCCAGTAATCTTCTGGCCCCATCACTTTTCACTTCTGGTTATTCTTTAACTGCACAGTCCTCCGGCTTGTCAGTAGTTTCAACATCAGCCTGTGGCGGTTTCCGCATTTACAACTGTAACCACACTGAGAATGGGGTGTTTTTTCAGAATCATGAGACGATAGTGGTGAATGGCTCTATTCTTCATTCCTGTTTTGCCCAACCAATCAAGGGAAGTATTCTAGATAACCATGTAATGCTCTTGATGATGGTGTTGACTACGGATAATAGGTTGAACTTGAATTTGTACGGATGGTCCACTTCAGAGAGAGACCTTAATGTTTCAACTCTACCATTAGACGGTGGTTTTCCTCTCCCGGTATTCATAGTACCATTGAGTAATAATGGGAGCTTTTTGTATGTGACTCCTGACGAGTTGATCATTATTACAGTTCATGATATCACTTCTGCTGAGTATAACTTTAGAAGGCACGATTTTCCAGGAACCTTTCCTACAAACTTCTACTGTCCAGAGTCTGAAATTGTGAGTTTTGATGATGAGACTGTGGATGAGGTTTTAGTTTCAACAGATAACGGCACCGTCTTCTCTGTTATCGTGGGGAATGGATTAGTGTTGTCACTCAAACCGGTCGTTAGAATCTCAGACCCAATTTCGTTGTTCTCTTTGGAAGCAAGTGGTGACAGATTTGAATTAATATATGGGAGTAGTATTGGTCTCAACAGAATGCTAATGATAGAAGAGTTATTGCCTGACTCTTTTGAATCACCTCCTCCCTATAGTCTGTCGCTACTTCTCAAGAATTACAAGAACTGGGCCCCATTATTGGATGTTCAAATAATTGATGCCTACAAGTCCAAAAACACCTTTTTGAACAGCACTCAAGAGCTTTGGTGTTTGTCAGGAATTGGAAAAAGAGCCAGACTATCACAATTGAGGAGTGGCTACTCTATAACAAGACTAGGTGACGCCTATCTGAGCTTGAGAAAAGTTGAATCAATGAGATGGCTAGGTGTTCACGATTCTCTTTACTTGGTATGCACATTACCTTTTGAAACCATGTTGCTAGAGTACCAGCAAGCAGGAGAATCTGATGAAGAGGAGCTTGTCGAAGTGAATGAGGCTTCTATCATAACAGACCAACCAACTATTGCTATGAATATGATTTCAGAAGAATTTGCGGTTCAAGTGACTCCTAAGTGCATCCTTGTGACATCCCTCGAGACCATTGTAGCTTCAAGGCTGGTGGAAGATGGAATTATAGTGATGAGTGACATTGTGGGTAATATTGTAGGAACTGTGTCTCAGAGTCCGACTTCCAATTCTGTTTACACACTTGAATTAATTGAAGTTTCGGAAGAAATATTGAATATACCTGACGAGGATTCCATGTCCCAGGATATAGATGGAAATGACGGAAGCATCGACCTCGTATGTTCGATTTTGGTTGATACTCAAGTATCATTCATGAAGCTTTTAGCAAGAGACGACGAACTTTTTGTTCTTGTTGGAGGATTCGAAGGAACTATCCAGATTTTCAAATTCAAAGAGAAGTCTTTGTTCAAAGTCTTTGAGGAATCATTGTTTACTTATTATAGAAGAGAAAATCTACAACTTGATGGAGCAAGCTTGGTCCCAAGCGATGCACTTCTTATAGACGAGCAAACACTTCTTTTGGGAACCAAAGATGGGCTTCTATTCTCCTTTTCGATTACAACCACCATTGAATTGGAGTACAAGAAGTTCTTCAAACTTAGTGATATTGAAGTGAAGCTCAGCAAAGCGACAGACAACATCGTCTTGGCTATTTGTGGAACTATTTGGTTGGTGGACATATCAAAGCCTGCTATTCCCGAACCCATTATATTTGACGAGAAGAATGATAGGCCAGTGAAGTGTTTATTACCTATTTATGATGATAGAAGCAGAGGAGTTGAGTTATCAGTACTATTGACAAGAGAAGAGGGCCTTTCATTTGCAACAGTCTCTTTTCTTGATGGATCCGTAATCAGGCAAATCAATGTGGGGGATTCAGCAAAGAAATTCATCCATCTCCCTCATATTTCTTTGTTTGCAGTGTTATCCACCTCACAAGACCGTAATGGACGATTAAGGTTCGTCGATAGGAAGACATTTAAGTTGCTACCTCATATCGAGTACAACTCAAGGAACAAGAAATATGATCGTGGGAACTCGATGTTCGACGATGATGAAACCCCTATTTGCTGTAAAATATGGTCATTGGATAAGCTAGGAAGAATATCCAAGAAACTCTTAATTGGATGTTCAACTCTAGCTGGAACAGGGAGGTTTAAGATTGTCGATGTTGGAAAAGTTACTGACCACGACAATAAGACGTTAGTAAAAGTATCCCAGTTGAACTGCTTTGATCATCCCGAGCCAATTGTGTGGATTGAACAAGTTGATGACCACATACTATTTGCCAGTGGGAAGTCTATGTACTCAACTTCTTACAATATCGAGGGGAAAAGACTAAATCCTGTTTCTTCACTAGTTTCACTCACCAGCGATATTATATCGATTTCGGTAAGTACTGAAAAGATCATTAGCGTGACTACTAAACTTGATTCAGTGTTTCAATTTGAATTTGATATCGATGCTGCTCGAAAGGAGACCCTTCAGCTTTATGCTCGTGATCCTTCCCCCAAGTCTATTTCTAATCACGCCGTCTGGGACTCAAAGATTGTTGTTGGTGACAAAGTTCACTCAAGTGTCATCATAATGGATAAGAACAATAAGACTTTGGTTCCTGGTGCCAGATTCAAGACTTCTGGAGTCCCACGAGTGTTCATAGGGAACTTTGGGTTGTATTGGGATAATGATGCTGTAAATTCGAAGGACGTTATTTCTATAACAGTTGATGGAGAGGTTACCCTTTTCAAGCAGATAAATATCAATAGCGAACAGTTCCAGAAGCTAAGCCAGATAATTCCGTTGCAACGAAATGGTAATGGTGATTTAAAACTTTCTACTGATAAATGGGATACTGCATTCACAGATAAAGTTTCGGGGAAAGGATTTAAGTCAATCAACAAATCGTATTTTAGAAATAAGGACAATAAGCAAGGGTTGGTGGACTATGATTTGACTGAGATTTCTAAGGTATGTCATTCGTATATTTCATTATAGTCTGGGATTCGAAGTACTTAATAATAAGAAATGCCTTAATAAATATAAAAGGTATTAAAATGCTATGTAATGCTAGGGTCAATATTCTTCTGGAGACAGTTTCAGGGGACTGGCTTCTTTGGAGCCTAGATCATCATCAAAAGTTGATCTCTTCTTCAACCTCTCTTGTCTGTACCTGGAAGCAGCCGATTGTCTAGTGGGTGTTTCAGCTTCTCCAGCACCTCTAAGCTCTTGCAATAGGTTTCTTGCTCTGCTTCCAATAACATCACCATTAGTACCATCATTTTCCTGTTCTTCTTCTTCATCCTTGACCTCCAAATCTTCTTCTGGAAAGCTTGATTGAATAGGCGAGAGTAGATCATCTTGTGAAGAACTAAGATCAGGTCTCGATTGAGTTTTTCGACTGTTCTCTAGTAGATGTTTTCTCATTAGTGCTCTCTTTCTGGCAGAGGATGGCTCTCCCTTAGAAGGACCAGCAGCCTTCAACTTCTCCAACAATGAATCCATAACATCATCTTCATTACTGTCTGCTTCCTTAGGTTTGGTTGGAGTTTTCTTCTGTTGAGCTTCGAGCAACTTCTTACGCTGTTCGTATAATTTCAATTCCTCTTCACGCTTGAGATTCTCTTGACCTGCTCTCTTGAAGTCGGCTATGAAGTTTGCAAACTTTGACATAAACGAGTTTCTGACAAACAGATCTGAAGGATCTTCTCCAAAGTATCTCATTAACTTGTCAAATTCCTTGAACGTGTAGTAAGATTGATCCTTTAATAATTCACTCTTTCTCTTCGCTTTGGGTAGACCAGGAATAACAACCTTCAAGACTCTATCTTGAGGATGGAATTTCGACACATCACTCAAATTTCCAATATCTATAGAGCTTTGAACGTTCTTGATCGATTCAACATACTCTTTGCAATCATTTTGAATACCTTCGATAGAAAATTTTGCAAGTTGAAGACACTTATTCAACTCGGTTATGAAGCCTGCAAGCTCGGGGTATTGTGTACGGATAATTTTTTCAACATAATGTAAGAACGTCATACTGTTCTTGTCATCCTTCATGAAACTTAATCTTTGTAAAGAGCTCAATCTGAACCCCTGAGCTTGTTTGGTGGAATCATTCATGTAGTTTCCAACTGTCAAAATGATCTCAAAGACGCCCTTCAAATGCTTGGACAGCTTGATACTGTCAACGGCTTCATCAATAGACCTTAATTTATGGGTTAAGTCTTCGTAGTCTTTTTCGTAAATGGCCATCAACATTAAAGCCCTCGTTCTTGACTTCCAATAGTGTTGTAAATTGTACATCAATTCCAAGTAGATTCTGTCTGCTCTCTGCAACTCACCTGGATCCTTTTCAGGCTTTGACACATTTTCTGATTTATAGTCCGTTGAATAAGGTTCCAAGTTTCTAGCAAGGTTATTTGACACTTCAACAACCTCTTCCTTACCAAAAAATTCCAAAACTGCTATGTTCGTAATAACGTCCTTGTCGCATCGAAGGACTTTGGATACCACTTCTTCATCAGATACACTATTGAATGCATGAAGATTGATTCCAAATTGCTGAGAGATATCTCTAGATAAAAAGGAAACCTTATCAATTTCAGCCTTATTCTTGGTAGCGATCTTTTTGATTTCCTTAGCTGCAAAGATCAATTCAATCTCATCAAATACACCCTTCGACAACAAGTCGCTAGCGAGCGTATCAGTTTTACTCTCTTTCCAGAATGAGTTGGAAGAAACATCATCGAATTTCTCCCAATGTAACTGCTTCATTTTCTTCTTTGGTCTTGGATAATTGTCAAATGGTGAAGGGGACGATAACTCCTTCACAGGTTCGGGCCTGTGATTCACCACCTCTTTAGCAGTAGGTAATGGGGGTGGTGGTGGTGGAGGAGCACCACTCATAGATGGGGGCAAAGGTGGTGGTGGAGGAGGAGCACCGCCTAAAGATGGGGGTAATGGAGGGGGTGGAGGAGGTGGTGGTGGAGGAAGAGCTCCGCCCAATGAAGGGGGCAATGGGGGAGGAGGGGGAGGCGGAGGAGGTGGTGCAACCTCTTTTTTTTCTTCCGGTTCTTCTGTTGTTGCTTTGGGACTTTCAGTTGCGTCCTCAAACTTATCTTCGCTACTATTATCGTCATCTATGGCAGCTGTCTTGTTTACCTTATTTTTTAATTCACTTAAGAACTTGGGATTCATTCCAGCGATAGTTGTCAATCTATTGCGTTTGTAGTCTTTATTCGGAGTTCCTCCTTTGACAACATCATCGTCTTCGCCTGCCATCAGCACCTTTCCAGTGGCATACTTAGATTCCAATTTGTTGAGGAATTCATTTGGCTTAGTAGAGTTTCTATTACTCATTCTCTTCGCTTGTTTGTTTGAGTCTTTACTCATGGCCCTGAGCTTGGATTCCAAGGTGGCCTTCAATCTTTGGACATCTTCCAATTCTTCTTGGATTTTGGACTTCATTGACGGATCAACTACATCGGACATATCGAACAGCATTTGAGAGTCATCATCAAAATTGAAGTCGATGTTGAAATCTTTGAAGTTTGTTTCCAACTCTTTCAACCTCTCCATTGCCAAATATTTTTGTCTGGCAAACATACTGGAGCTGTTGAACTTCATAATATCATTAGATTCGTTTTGCAAGGAAGACAACTTCTTACGAAGCAAGTCCAATTTTTCGAGATCATCCTCTCTTGCAGGTCTTGGAGGTCCTTGTGGAACCATTCTTGGAGGTTCAGGTTCAGGCACGGATTCAGGCTCAGATGCTGAGCTACTTTCATAGTCAGATTCAGCCGAAACTTCTTCGATAACAGGAATATCAACTGAATTGGGATCCACGTAGTTTTCAAACTCTGTCATTTCCAATTCTCTGGCCATGTTTTCAATATCAGCCATCTGATCCCTTAAAGCTCTCAACCTTGAGCTTGGTTCAACTTGAGTTCCCAATGTGTTGTTATCCAACTTGTATTCAGCTTTCTTTCGGTGGATCTGCTTCTGCAACTTTTCAATCAAGTTTTTGTTGGTAGTTTGAACCAGGAGTGTTGTTTTACCATCACCTCGTTTTGACTCAAATTGAGCATTGCTGTTCAACATGATCAACAACTCTCTCATTTCCAACTCTTGGTCTTGTTTTTCAATTAAATGAGTTCTCTTCAACTCTTCTAGCTCTTTAGACATCTCTTCGTTGAGTCTTCTTGTTCTCATTAGAACGGTTTCATGTTCTTTGACTTCATTAGTTAAGCTTGTAATTAAACCATCTGCTCCCATTGATAACTGTCGAGACATATCATCCCTTTCGGCAGTAGCTTCTTCAGCTATTTTTTTGTAAACTTTGGCTTCATTGATAGCCTTTCTGTACATCTCATCGGTACTCAAGCTTGAGTATAATCTGTTGATAGCTATACCCATAGCAGAATCACCATCTGAGGTATGGGCCAAGGTGACGTTTTGAACCAAACCGTCGAATAATCGTAAACTTCGCGTTAACTCTTCAGCGTTATCCTTCTTTTCCACTTGATTCAAGTACAAATGTTGTAATGCGCTAATGAAAAAACCCAGAGCTTCGGTTTCCCTCACGTTGGACCATAAAGATCTTATAAGATCCACTGGATTGTTGAAATCGACATTATCATCAATAGTATCATTGTGTCTTAACTCATTTGCATCCTGTTCGGCCAGATCAATGTAGTGGTTGCACTGTTGATTCAAACTCTCGTAATTCAATTCCCGGAATTTTTCAATCAACTTGTCAAGCCTGGCAGCCATGAACTGAGACCGTAGGTGGATTCGTACTCTCAAGTCGAGAGCATAATGTATGATGGTATTTATCAACAACATTGTCCCAAGACAATACTCCAACAACTGGTTTTCCATGTTGGAAGCAGAGTTTCCAGCGTGGGCTGACTTTAACTCTTCGCTAGCACCAACTAGTGAGTTGAGATACTTACCTCTCCCATCCAAAGTCTTTTCAACAACTTTAAGCCAAAGCTCAAATCTCTTGTACGCGTCCTTGACGGGAGGTTTCCTCACAAGTCTTCTTTTGGTGGTTGAAGAAGCGTTAACAGAGTTTCTCATATTGACAGGTTCAAATTCGAAGTACGGTTTCGTGGGGATGGTATCCAAGGCCTTAAGAATCTTGTGGTACTTTCCCTGGGAGTCATCCATAGAATTATTACTATAGTAGGCAATCATAAATGTCAAGGACTCAGCAGCGATTTTCCTGGTCAAGATTCTCGGACTCAACAACGAGCCGGTTACAGCACTCACGTACAAGTTAACGTCTGTTTTGACTCTTTCTGCCCCTAGTTTCTGGTTCATCATGGACTTCAACGCCAACAAAGTATTAAACTCTCGATCGAAAATGTCATCGTTAATGTCGTTGACTTCATTCTGGTCGATGGTGTCTTGAACCTTAATCAAGTACGAAGATAAAAGAGCATCACCTTGACAGTCAAAAATGAACTTACGCACCCAATCAATAGGCTCTGTCCTCAATGAAACCCACAAGTTTTTCAACTGGTCAGAAGTGATGGTTTTGGCCAACAATCTCCGAGTATAGAACTCTGGAGATGCGGACTCTTCTCCTCTTTTTATAGCTCTCTCTTGACGTTTATACTCTGTCAACGCATCTTGATAAATCAACATCCACTTTTTGTCCAGGTTATAATTGATCATTTCTTGCCGGGCTTGTGGGGGCAAGGACTTGAAGTCCCGCTTGTCCATCAACTCTCGGAACATTCTGTCGATTTCATAGGCGGAGGAAGGTTTCTCTAAATGGAACCCTTTCACGTCGGTAGATGTGGGCATATCTATGGTTGTGTTTAGGGCAAGCGACGGCCGGGAGATGATGGAGCTGGCGGTCGACTTCCGTGATAGACTGGCGCCACCGGCGTACGAAGAGCCGTTACCGTTTCCGGTTTTGGTAGGGATTCCACTGGAGTTATTTACATTGGCCAACGTGGACGTAGACGACACGGTCCGCGATGTCTTGATATCGTACGGATTGGACGCGACAGCTGTCAGAGCCGAGTTGGCGGTGGAGATGGAATAGGTGGACGCATGGCGATTGTGGTTTGAGTTTGTAATCTGTGAGCTGGGAACAATGCTGGAGGAGCTAACCGAAACATTACGCCTACTGGTACCGCCGCTACCACCGCTCAAGATGCTAGCACTATCGACAGATGACAACTCCAGGGAGCTTTCATTATGACGGTCTTTGTCTCTGTTTTTCCGTAGACTGAAAAATGATCCGGACGAAGCTCTGTTTATGGTGCTGGAAGTTGGTTGAGCACCGGACTTGTAGGAACCATAGGCTCTGGAGTTTTTCAACTCTTCATCAATCTGGGGATTCAATTGTGAGTCGCCTGTTTTCCTTCTCATCATTTTGGTGGAATCAAAAGCGATTCAATGCAGTTTATGTGTATGATATGGAACTGGTGATGGTGGAGGGTCTAGGAGAAGGTGGATGTAATCTGGACCGTTTGGGCGGGAAAAAGGATAACTGGGGTCAGACGGACTGTACGATTCAAATGGAGGTATTATTCACAGCAATAATGAGCCTATGTATGATAAACCACGAGTTTGTAGCGCTAAAGAAGTAGGGTATTATTTATACACACTTTTACCGTCGTCCTTGATTTTCCGCAACGCGCGACATTTGGCATATGACGCGTTTGCCAGCCCATGTCGGAAGACACAATATTTAACTCAGATACGGGTACCAGCATGTAGTTAGGCAGGAGGATTGGGGACAACAAGAGAACTACGCTCGGCACACCTGGTGTGGATTATTATACAATATATGCCTCAGGCGACGTTTTCGTCGATGCTTTCTTCGAGCATCTTCAAAGTGTCGTCTAGACCAGCATTCATTGTCTGAGTGAACTGCTTGGACTTGGAGTTTTTGCGGGTGAGTTTGGACTGGTGGTCGACTGAGTCAGCAAACTCGTCGTCGCTGGATTTTTTTTCGTCGACGGTGAGATCAATGGTTTCGGGAACGGTTGGTTCTTCAAACGCGTTGACGAGGCCAGCAACTTTGGACTTCTTTTTGTTTTTCTTCTTTTTGGATTTGGAGGGAGAGGGTGTGGAGGTGGAGACAGCCTCTTCTGGGGGCGATACCTGCGGCTGTACTTCTTTTTCTGGTTCTGGTTGTTCTGGTTGTTCTGGTTGTTCTGGTTGTTCTGGTTGTTCTGGTTGTTCTGGTTGTTCTGGTTGTTCTGGTTGTTCTGGTTGTTCTGGTTGTTCTGGTTGTTCTGGTTGTTCTAGCAGTTCCTGCTCTGGCACAGACCCCACCGGGTCGAGAAATTCTCCCGAACCCTCCTCCTCTTCTACAGTTCTGTGCACAGACTTCACTGCGTCTGTAGAATGTATCAGACAATTATCTTCGTTGACCAACAACTTAAAGTCCTCCAAATTAATCTCTCCGATGTTGATTTGGTTAATCTCATTCACATTATCCCAGTAACCAATTTTGCTCCAGAAGTTCTTACACCGTATCAAGCACAAATTCACGTATATCTTCATGAGCTTCACCTCATTATCCCCGTCCGGCGCATTGAGCTTGTAGAAGTTCTTGGTGATTAAACGTAACCTCTCGAAAAAGTCACAGATGTTCCGGATCTTGATCAAACAGTAGTTACACAACGGATAGTTGATCGACTCGGTGGTCATCTCAGGATTGCTCAACTTCAAGTTGTGGAGTCGGGCATGTTCCAAGTTATCGTTTCTACTTTCCTGGCAAAACTCGCAGGCTGCAACCAGTCCTTGTTGATGGTGGTTTTTGGTATGCTCGGTGATGGTGTCGTTGATGCTCTTTATAGGCTCGATCTTTATCTTCCCCTCAACAAGCATGTTCCAGAACGCTTTACCCTTTTGCCATCTGGTGATGAAGTTGGTAGAGGGAACAATAATACAGTTTTCAAACTCCTCCAACCAGATCTTCTTGAACCACTTGTTAAGCTTCAAAGTGTTCAAGTCGTACTGGTACGAGGGTGATATCAACATACCACAAAACTCCTTGAACTCCTTAAAATTGTCAAGATCAAATCGGATTGCTTTCAACTTGGGGGAAAAAACCGACGACTCCAAAAACTCGGCGTCCGACGACATATGTCCGCCACTGAAGTTATCGACGGTATCGGCTTTAACCAAGCTGGCGTGCTTATTTTTGTTCGAGTCCTTCTCCAAGTCCTCGATGAGCTTCTTTAGTTCCACCAATTCCGTCTGTAAATTGTCAATAATGGTGTTTTTCTCATCAAGTTCTTCGTACAACTTCTGATTCTTGACCTTGAAGTTGTAGGTTTCTCGCGAGGCGTTGCTGACCATTTTATTAGCCTCGTCAAACAAAGACGCTGTTAAGTCTTCTACTTCCGCCTGTAATCGCTTATTTTGAGCATTGGACTCGTCTCTTTCCTTCTGCATCTTCTCGTACCCTTCAGAAATTTCCGTGTACTTGCTGTTAAGCGCGTTGTAGTTTGCCTCAATGTCGGCCAACTGTTTGGTTTTGGTTTTTAACTGGTAGTTTTCTTTGTGGAAATGGAAAAGCTTCTCTTCCAATTCCAGTTGCTTGGACACGGCAGTCACAAGCTTGGTGCTCAACAGAGTCACTTCTTCGGTCAATCTGTCCGCCAAAGACTCTTCGTCAGCCATGGTGTTTAGCAGAGGATGTGTGTTATTAGTGTTGATTCACAGGTGTTTGAATTGAATTGCGAGAATGTTTATCGCGACTCGCTGCCATAATTACTGCGATTGTGCGATAGATGTAACTGCGATTGCACTAATAATGTACCAGTTCAATTCACCGATAGGCTACAGCAAGAAGCCGCTAGTATACGATGGTAGGAAGAAAGAGGGAGTAGGGAGTGGCGATGGTGACGCGGTGGTGTGGAATCCCGCAAAAAATGTGTCTTTAGATAAGCTACCGGTAGAGATCCTAAGCATGATAATCCACTATTTGGACCAGTTCGACTCGCTCAAGCTTATGATGACCAACCGCATAATGTATGCTTTAGTGAAGCCCAAATTGTACGAAAACATTATCATCGATTCGAACTACAGCGAGTTCAACAAGGAGTTTCGGTCCTATAAGTTCCAACACCAGCACCAAATGACCAATACTACTATAAAACTCACAGCCACGTTCATCAAGAGCAGCTACAACTTCAAACGGTTCTTGTCCGCGTACGATGGAACTGCCGTGCGCCGACTCCAGTGTATTTCGTTTCCTGACTCTGTCACTGTGTTGGATGGAGACGTAAATGATCTCATTGTTCGGTTGTTTGAGAAGCTTCGAGGATTGCACGAGTTGGTGTGGGTGCCGGCCAACTTCAAGATGGACTTCTTGCGACACTTGGACTTGAACTCCAACACGGTGATCTCGTTGGTGGTGAATATTCGGTTCAACCGCCAAAATCTACAGGTGCTATCGAGATTTCGACACTTGGTTAACTTCCAGTTGGGCCCATACACCAGTACCGATAACCTCAGGCAGCTCGTCCAGTTTGTGGACATGAGCAAACTACGTATCCTCAAGCTCTGGAAGCTGGACACTCAGAGTAATATTTGTGATCCTTCTGCCGCCAGACTCTTGGATTATCCACACGGCCATGAGCTCGAGGATGTGAATATCTTGAGCACCAAACAATTCAAGTGCCTCACCAAGTTGTGCTTAAAGGAAATGTTTGTGTGTGAAGGGGACTTTGCACTGTTTGCGCTGTCTGTGTCGACACTGGGCCTTACCAAGTTGGAGTTTAAGCGCATCACCGAGTATAAGACTGGACACGCAGACAGTTTTCTTCTCCGGCTCTCCCGGGAGTTGCAGAGTATCACAGAGTTGATGTTGGACTATCGAGAGAGTCACAAGGATAATATTCCCGAGTTTCTTCGCAATATTAACCATTTGCACAAGCTTGACTTGGTGGTGAGAAACAACGATACAAAGACATTTGACGCAAAACAGTACTCAAGGTCGTTACAGGTCCATGCTGACACACTAGCACACTTGTCACTAGAGATCTACCACGAGAAAAGTCTTGGATTTCAACCGGTGGCAGTGGATTTGCAAAAAGTGGACCTTTCGCATGCGACCAAGCTTGAGTCACTCCGGATAAATAGCACAGACGAAATCGATAGCGTACGCTTGGTGGCACAGCTACCACGTCTTCGGTACCTCAATCTCTTTGGCATGAAGGCTGGCGGATCGCCTAACTTGGGGTTGGGGATGATCCATCCCACCGTGTTTGACGAGTGGTTTAAAGTGCAACACGTTGCACTCATATACTTGGAAAACAACGGGAGTTTAGAGTATGTAAAGATCAACCTGTGCTTGTTTGAGTGCCGAGATGGAGAGGTTGTACCGAGAGAGGGAATAGATAATTGGTTTAATGAGGTTGTCAGAGTGGCTGCAATTGACTATGATTGAAAATAGGTGGGACAAAAAGGAGCACCAGGTAGCAGGAGCAGCCTGTGACACAAACATGATCATAGAACCACACAGCAAACCCATACACGCAGTAGACCCATACACCCAGCTCATAGGTTTTGTCCACACACAAGTATTACTCATACGCACCACAATGGCGCGTCGATCGCCTATTACTCGGAAAAAATCTCATCCCCAAAACATCGGGCTGGTAATTACAAAAAAATGCTAAAACACCGTGGATCATATCTATTAATCTATTAAAAAGGGTAGTGGTACTTGACTCTACAAGCAGTCATAATACTCACCAAATTAGTTGGTTCTGACGGAAAAACCAAAGATGTTACCAAAAAACGACGTTTCGAATTTTGGCTCGAACTTGACAGCAGAGGCTCTGATCTCGCTCATGATTTGAGCTTCTTTTTCTTGGGCAGTTAACTTGGCCATACTGGAGATGTGATTGTGAATGAGTTTGAGACTTGTAACAGAAACACAGACAAGAAATTCTGGGATTTCTGTGGTATTTATATTTGGCCGCAATTTCTGCATCTGTACAATTTTCGGCCATACGGACTTGCAAAAATAGGCGCACTTCTTTGTTTCGTTTCTTTTTTTGGACCGTTGCCGCCTCGCAATTTTTTTTGGTGCGGAGTCTCTTCTCCGACTGGCCAAAATAGCGAGTAAGGTTAGGCCAATGACCACAAGACAAGATGATGAGTGCTGAAGTTAACACCTAAAGTTAGGTATCAATATAGGCACCGGATGGTGCTGGACACCATGTCAGTAATGGCTTTGAAGTGGTTGCCAACATATGATGGCTGAACTCGGGCGGGTGAATGGATCAAGTGAATAGGGTGACATCCGCGAGATTTGCGAGATTTTCCAGAGTGACGGCCTCCTAGCGGCCGCGCTGGGGACATGGCGAGATGGCGCCAATGGCGCGAGGGTCTCGGACATGCGGAGGGTTGTTCCAAGATAATCCGGCGAGGGTGGTACACACACGTCTACAGCAGGGTATAGTCACCTGGTGACAAATACACCCCGAGGACGGGCCCGGGGACTAGGGTGAGCCAGTGAGTGCAAAATGAACGTTGCATTTGACAGACAGACTAAATAGTCAACATAAACGATCCACAACTTTTCCTACATTGGCCAAATCCTATATCAATAATATTATATACTTAATGCGTTAAGTGTTTAAACTTGTTCAACATCCTTCTTTTCAGTGGATGAGGAATCATACTGGTGTTCAACGAATCTATCCTTGGCAACCTTAGTGGCATCGACTTCGTCATGGTACTTTTCACAGATTTCTTCCAAAGTCATTCTCTTGGTTTCTGGCACTAAAAATGTCAAAAAGAAACCAATCAACATGAATAAAGCAAAGATTTCCATCACGTGAGGCAAGAAACAGTTAGCATTGGTGGCAGAACATCCATGGTTAAGTAAACTATTGGCAATCACAATGGCAACAATGGCACCAACCTTACCGGAAGCAGCAGACATACCATGGGCAGTGGATCTGTATCTAGTAGGGAAAATTTCTCCTGGAGTGATGAAGGTGGTGGTGTTGGCACCAAAGTTCTGGAAGAATTGAGACAACACATACAAGGCCAACAATCCATGGTCACCAAGCTTGTGGTAAGCGAATCCAATGACACAGAACAAAACCGTCAAGATAAGGAAAGATCCAAATTGGATGGTTCTCCTTCCAAGGATATCGACAAGAGCAATGGAGAACCAGTAACCTGGCAACGAACCAGCGCAAATCAAAATCAAGTTACCAGCAGCCGTGTTGTACAACTTCAAATAAATATTTTCATTGGAAGCGTAACCAATGGTTTGTAAAATAAGAGCCGTGTTCAATCCCAACCCATAGAAAGCAATATCCAACATGAACCAAGAACCAGCGGTTCCCAACAAAATTCTACCGTATTTCCATTGACCAAAATGGTGGAAGAAATCCTTCAAAGAAGCTTTTGGAGGAGTCAAGGCTTTTAATTCCTCTTCCACTACATCGATTTGACCAGACTTGACTGCCAAGTCATCGACTTCGTTGATGTCCAATTGGTATCTTGGTGACTCAGCAATGGTCAATCTGTAGTACAATGCAATAATACCAGGAACACAACCAAAACCAATCAACACTCTCCACATTTGATCACAGGCTCTCTTACAGGCAACACCACATTCAGCAGCAGTAGTGGCATCGATCAAATCATTCTTGTAACCAGACACCAAAATGATGGCCACGATACCAGCCAATAATTGACCGAGACCTTGGTTAGAGAAAACCGCAGCCATAATAGCACCTCTCCACTTGGTGGTGGAAAATTCAGAGGAGATGATAGAGGACAATGGATAGTCCCCACCGATACCAATACCCATGATGATTCTGAAAAATACAAATACCGCCACAAAGTTGATGGCAGGAGAGTCTCCCAAAGTACATTGAGCGATGGTAGCAGCAATCATCACTATCAATTCAAGACCATAAATTTTTTTTCTACCAACCACATCGGCCATGAAACCAAAACCAAGTTGTCCCATGACGGTACCTACCGAAGTGGAAACTTTGATCAAAGTGGCAGTAGGGGTAGGAATGGTACCTTCCCAAAACACGTAAGCCATCATAGAGGTACCGATGTTAATGGCGAAAATATCATACGAGTCAGTCATGAACCCCACTCCGGCAATCAAAATCATCTTCATTTGGGTCCATCCAAACCCGGCTTTGTCGATTTCTTCCAAAGCTAATCTTCTTCTTTCAAGGGGATCCTCAATGTGTGCAAATTTCTCTGTGTAGTCTTTAAAAGCAGTCTTACCACCTTGGGAATGGATTTTCAACGCCATGCTTGATAATATAACTCAGTAGTTGTAAGCTTCGAAGTTCAAGAAAAAAATCCCATCCGTAGGATTTATCTTGGTTTTTATATTAATTGCAAGATTCTTTGGAATATTACCAAAAAAAAAATGAAAAAAGAAAGGAATTAATTAATAAATTGCCTTGTTAATACTACGAACATGCTGCAAACGGAAGTTGGTTACCTACCAGCAAATCAGAGGCTTGGATTCAGAGGCGTTTACCCGCTACTATTGTTGTGGGGGCTATTAAGTACCAATGGAGATGCTTGATTTACGAAGTCATCAGATCCACCAAGATTGTCTACTTTTCTTGACATCCAACGGTACTCCATTGACAGTTTCCTTGACAGTTGAATGTCTTGGCTCTGAGCCCGTGATGGGTGTGTGGTTTCACCCGTTAATAGTCCATTACTCTTGTCTGCAGCTCTCATTTTTCCAAAAATCTATCACTTTTGAGTTCCATTTGTGTATGGAAACTCGTGGTGCGTGCAGAGAGACGCCTTACTGTGGGCGAAAACGTTGTAAGAAATGGTCAAATTGCTTCAGACCTATCAGGATGTTCGTGGAATTGTGGCCCGGTTTGCCTGCTTATGGCCGGATGGATGACGGGGCCATGTACTCAACACCACTAAAATCGGTTCCACTGACGGGGGCGCTAATAGTGTTATTCCGTGGGCCAAAATGATGCATCACACGTGTGGGTGGAGATGGTCGAATTACTGCAAAAAGTATTTGAACGCGAGCCCCACGTTTCCTGGTGCTAGCACTATCGCGACCTTAATTGCACGGCAGAAACCCACGTTTTGCGGTTAACACACGACACAGGGCCGTATAATCTCCCGATCCCGGGACTTGGCGCACTGGGCTGTGTTTACCATAGGAGGTCCACCAACGGTATGAAGGTGTATAAAGGCTTATGGCAGTGGTTGTCAAGCTCATCGCCCTAAATACGAGTTACCGGTTTTGGTACAGCAGATCCTGGAGGCCTTTTGGAGCATGCAGGGAGGATGGGCCATGGAACACGTTGTCGACACCCAGACTTTGGAATACCTTCTCGTGACCAGTGTCAGGGGGTTCTAGGCACGTGACAAAGACACCTCTACTCAACACGCTCACCGCGCCAGCTAGTCTCTTCATGATGTCTCAAGCCCTGAAGGAAATCAAAAAGTATGCAGGTGACTGGATCACCGCTGGCGTAGTGGCCGGCGTGTTCACGCTATACCTCGAGCTCGCGCCGGCGCATGCCCGCCAGTTTCAGATCAATGACCCTAAAATCAGTCATTCGTTCGCAAACCCTCAGATCATCAACGACACAAAATTATACCTTCTTGTATTTGTGATTCCGGTTTTGATTCTCACCATCGTCAGCTACCTCAAAGCCGGCACTCGGTTCGTCAAAACTGCCCATTTATCGATTCTCGGATTGTTTCTTAGTTTTGTGTTGACAGGCTTTTTGACCGACTTGCTCAAAATCTGGATCTCACGGCCTAGACCTGATTTTATGAGTAGATGCTTGCCCAAGGAAGGCACTCCGTTGGACAAATATGTGTCACTCGAGGTATGCACACAAACCTCATATTTTTTGTTGAACGATGGGTTGAAATCGTGTCCTTCTGGCCATCTGTCGTTGTCGATGTCAGGCGCGTTGTTCTTGTGTCTTTGGCTCAATGGGCAGTTCAAGTTATTTAATAGCAATAAGCCGCTTTGGATGCAATTGAGCAGTTGGTCGTACGTGTTGGTAGCGTTGTTTGTGGCCATTTCTCGACACATTGACTATAGACATCATGTGGAAGACATTTTGTTGGGGTTGTTGATTGGTGGAAGTTGCAGTTATTATGTGTACTTCCGATATTTTCCGGCGTTGGGGTCCAGCGAGTCGGATTTGTCGTTGGACGAGGTGCTGGTGTTGCCAAAGTAGGTTAATGAAGCCAGACGGGTGGTATATTTGGAGAGTCATCGTGCTATTTATGTTTGTGCAGAGTCATTTATATTTGTACTGAGTCGTTGTTCTTTATATTTGTACTGAGTCGTTGCTATATATATTTGCACCTAGTGGTTGCCATTTGTGTTTGTACCAAGCTATTTAGATGTTTGTGCATGTAGATCTTACCATATACTCATCTCCCCATCAACACATTTAACTCGTACAACACAAAGTTATAGTCCATCGCATCCACCCCGTTCACATTGCAGTAGTTAGGATATGCATACTTCTTACACATCAAGTTCCCCAAACTGCTGGCCATATCTTCACAGTCTCCAGTCTTCAAGGTCACTTGGTACACCTTGTTGGCCCTATCTTTGATGCTGTAAACATACCCACCGAACGTCGACCCCTCGCGCTTCCCGTTGATATAGATGAACAAGGGGGCTCTACTGTCGCCACTTCTGTGGATGACTACCTCGTACTCACTACCATTCACACTGATGGTGTCTTCAATGTTCATGCTGCGCGACTGGAAAACACAAACGAAAATGAGAATTTCTACACCTGCTAATCTATTATTCAATTAAAATACTTGTCCGTTGAGGAACCCTTAATGCAAACTCTATCCTAGTGCTGGTAAAAAACCCAAAAATAATATCTAAATAAAAAAAAAGTGAACAAAAATCAATCTGTTAATCATGAGTCAGATAACGGGTTGAACGTTATCCGATTGAGTCATTACATTAAGTAATTTCAACCAAATTCTTGAAAGCAAACAACAACAGCCGGGGAACCCGGTTCAAGTCTCGTGGACTTTTAGTACTTCAACTCTTTTGGCTGTTCCCATGGGTTTTCTTGGTTGGTGAAATGTCCGTAGGAAGCAGTCTTGAAGTAAATTGGTCTGGCCAAGTCCAATTCTCTCACAATCACACCGGGTCTCAAGTCAAAGTTCTTCTTGATGATGGCCACCAATTCCTCAGAAGAGTACTTGGAAGTACCATAGGTATCCACGTGAATAGATAAAGGTTCGGCCACACCAATGGCATAGGAGAATTGCACCAATGCTCTCTTAGCCAATTGAGCATTGACCAAAGATTTGGCAACCCATCTGGCAGCATAGGCAGCAGATCTGTCGACCTTGGAGAAATCCTTACCAGAGAAGGCACCTCCTCCGTGAGCACCCCATCCTCCGTAGGTGTCGACAATGATCTTTCTACCGGTCAAACCAGCATCACCTTGAGGACCTCCAATGACGAAACGTCCAGATGGTTGGATGTGGTACACGGTTTTGTCGTCCAACAAGTTGGCAGGAATCACCTTGTTAACGATCTTGGCGATGATTTCGGATCTCAAGTCTTCAGTCGAGATTTCTTCAGCGTGCTGAGTGGAAATCACCACAGTGTCGACCCTCAATGGAGTAACGGCACCGCCCTCGTTCTTGTACTCGATGGTGACCTGGGTCTTGGTGTCTGGTCTTAACCAGGCCAATTCTCCACTTCTTCTGGCAGATGCCAAAGCAGCATTTAACTTATGGGCCAACAAAATGGTCAATGGCAATTTTTCTTCGGTTTCGTCGGTGGCGTATCCAAACATGATACCCTGGTCACCGGCTCCCAAGTCTTCCAAGGCCTTTTCGTAGTGCAAACCCTGGGCGATATCGGGGGATTGTTGTTCAATGGCCACCAACACGTTACAGGTTTTGTAATCAAATCCCTTGGACGAGTCATCGTATCCAATATGCTTGATGGTGTCTCTGACGATCTTTTGGTAGTCCAATTGGGCCTTGGTGGTGATTTCACCGAAAACCATGATCATACCGGTTTTGGCAGCGGTTTCACAGGCAACCTTGGACAATGGGTCAGCTGCCAAACAGGCGTCCAAAATGGCATCGGAAACCTGGTCACAGATCTTATCTGGGTGACCTTCACCAACGGATTCGGAGGTGAACAAAAATCTTTCTTCGGTAGCGCTCATGATGATGTTGTTGTTGCAAAGAACGGATGGGTTTTGTGAAAAAAAAATGTTGGAAAATGTGGAAAATTGGTTTCTTTATATACAAATTTTTTCGCGAGCATGGACAAACTTGGTTGATCTGAGGATTATACGAGCGAGAATAGTATGCTATAGAATAGGGTCTTTTGTGATTGGAAGGTCATGGAAGGGTGGAATGGGACCAGGGGGAGTGAATAAACAGGGGGTTCGGCGATTGGGTCGGTGACGGTCCTGGGTCTCTTGACAATTCATGATTCGTCAACAGCGTAACGAGTCAACCTCGTTTATTACCGGACACTGTCAGTACCGTATTATTTTACTACGATGTTCGGCCCACGCGGTGCCACAATAATAGGGGGCGCCCACCGCGGCCGCTGCTGTGGCGGGATCCAACGATTGTGCGATGCCGACGTTAACGGCGCGTTTCCGATGGACCTTGCGCCATATCACGTGTACAAAACCGCATGTGATTTTGATTCCCGGCGATGGTCATATGCTTACATCAGCTTGAGCTATTGCTACCATCGCGACCGCGTCGCGCACCGTAAACATCTTACATTCTGTCTGTTTTTATTCAGTTAGTAACATGGATTTGATAGATCGAATCGACGTTCGGCCGCTGGCGAATGGTTTTGATGCCACACAGGTCATTGGATTGCCCATGCACGGTACCAGTGAAAGCGAGGGCGAAGATGAGCCCTTTTCACAGCCTGAATCCCATCTGGCGCTACCACAAATGAGTAGTATTTTAGACAGAATTAATGCTGTCAAAGAGAGACTTGCTGATCAGGACGGAGATCCAGGCTCACTTATGGATGAAGACCGTGTCGAAATGTCCCAACCCACAAGATCGGTGCTTTTACCCCAACTTGAGATTGACTTATCTGAGATTAGAAACCTTGATTCCAACGATACTACTCAGAAGATTGTTTCAGGTAATCTAACCCAGGAAACACAGCCGATTTCGATCGACGAAAGAACTCGCATTCTTGCAGAGCAGAAGAAACAACATCGAATGGCTCAAAAACAACAGTTGGAACAAGATATCTCTAATGTGACTTTAACTGACGAGGAAAACGAAGAGTTGGAGGCCACGAATATTTCTACATCCAAGGATATTAAAGAGGCACAAAGGTTTCTTGACCATCAGAAAAAGGTCAATTTCTTTAATAAACTCGAGACTGTCGGGCCAAAGAAGAAGATGTTTTCTGCAATGAGTTTCGTTGAAGCCTTTGAAGAGCCTAAGAAAGCCCCAGTGTCTCCATCGCACGAAGATACTGAAAAAGTTCTTACAGATGACGAGATTAATATAAGCAGTCCTGTGACTTCTCCATTGGTGTCTCCTTTAAAGACACAGAACCCTATTGAGCTTTATAAGCGGAACTTAAAGGGTGAAATCATTGATTTGGACGAAATCAGCGTTCCCAAAGTCTCCCGGGACAAGGAAATCTCCATTAAGCTGAAATACCTCAAGAAGATGCGTACAACCACCTTCAAGAAGAAGGAAAAGTCGTCGAATACAAAAAAGCTATTCAACAACTTGTTCCAATTGAACATCAACCAGATCAACTCGGACCCTAACCGGAAAGTCCAACTAGAAGAAGATGAGGATGAAGAGATTATGGAGAATTTGTTAGAAAAGGAGATCGAACGGGCTAGAAACATCAGGCGAATGGAGAAGATGAAAGAAAAGGCTGCACAGGCCTTGTTAAAGAACGGTACTGGCGCAGAGGAGGAAGACAACGATGATAACTGGGACGAAAGTGACAACATGCTCGCCCTATCTGGTGAAGATGAAGAGGAGTCTGTGCACAACGATATTGTTGATGACGAAGCAGATGATAGTGACAAAGAAGATATCGAAGAGAACTCGGATGGTGAAGACGAGTTTGCAATAGGAATCAGCCACCGTAAGCACAAGATTTTGGACTCTGAAGACGATGTTGAACAGGAACAAAACCAAGAACCAGAGGAAAACAATGAACTTACAGACAAACACAGGGACGAGTTTGAAGATTCCATCACCTACGGTGATATTCCGTTCCTGAACTCCCAGTTGTTCAAAAACCTCAAACCTCTCAACTCCGATGATGAAGAAGACATCCAGGCTGTCAGCTTTTTGCATCCATCACAGAATAAGAGTTTCAATTTGGAACTGACGCAGGAAACAATCACCCAAGTTGATAAGGGTACACAGGCAGACAATACCACTCAGGCCGACAAAACTACACAAGTAGATGTGCATGATGCATCTACCCAAGTTCTTGGATCCCAGCTTCTCTCTCGCTTGGACGAAACCCAAATCATCAGAAACGAATTAGATGATATCACTCCGGAAATGGTTAACAGAGGAAGAAAAGCCATCGAAAATAATAAGTTGGATAACATCTTGGAACAACAAGAAGACGAGGATAACGAAGAAGAAATGCAAGCACAGATCAAGATGTATGAAGAAAAAATCAGAAGGAAAGAACTCAAAGCCATTCAGAGAAGAAAGGATATGGAGAGAAAGGGCTATAAGAATATCATTGAAGGAGAAGCCGAAGAAAGTGAAGATGAGTGGGCAGGAATCGGTGGTGCTGACGGAGAAGCTGAAGAAAGAGCCAATTCAGAAGATGAAAAAATGATTGATAATGCGTTCAACATAGACTTGAATGACGAAGAAGTTAGAAAAAAGTTCATGGAACAGTACCAAATCAAGGACAGAAAAGAATTGGAAAAGTTAATGGACGATGTTAAAAATCACCGACTCGTGAAGAAAGTGGGTAATGGGTTGAATCTTGAACTCAGTGACGAAGAAGATGAAATCTTAATGAATTATAGGAAGCAGAAGTTGAAAGAACAGAAATTGAAAATGCAAGAATTCAACAAAACTATGAAGAACTTGAAGTCCGACAAGTCTAAGGCGTTTTTTGAAAGCATACAAGAGGATCTCAGCCGAAGCATGGTCCGAATTGACGACGAAGACGATGACGATTTGCAGCCATCGAAGCTTGAAGAGAGTTTTGTCAAAAATAAATTATCGTTTTTGTCTGAATCTTTCAACCAGTATGAAATCGAACAACGGAGGTCTGACTTCCAACATGATGTCAATTCTGATGAAGACGAAGATATGAACTCTTTGAAAACCAAATCGTTCAATAATTTGAGAAAGAGATCAATCAGAGAAGTCGAGATCGAGACCGACAATGATCAAGACAATGAAGAGGAAGATAACATCGACTTTTCTGATGAGGATTTGTTACCCAAGAGAAAACCGTCAATGATGAAATCTTTCAGATCAACCACATCGAGTACTGTGAGCTCCTTCAGTGGAGTCACCATTTCCAAGCAGTATAAGACGGTCAGTGGATCCAAAGCATCGATTACATTTATGTCGAAGAAGAAGAAGCTGCCAAAGTTGAACAAGTTGCAAAGTTTTCGTAAATTAAAGCATTAGTTTATTAGCATACCAGGTTACTTAATACATAAAAGCATAGGAAAGTCTGAGTTAGAGAAACCAGACATTGTCCTAATAAGATTAAGGTGTGAACATGAACCTGAGTTGGAAAACCAGGCATAGGTGAACACTATGTCCTTCTAGTAGTGAACCTGAGTTAAACAGGAGTTATTGTCATATCAAATTGGAAGTTAATGCCTCTTGTAAAGATCGATGACTGAAGCTAGACACCACGGGTTTCTTGAAAATAGACATATTGCCATGATTGACAATGAACGACTTGTTGGAGTTCAAGACGAGACTCGATGAAGACGAGTTGCTCGTGAATGCAGGTGGGTATCTTTTTAGATTGGTCTCATTTTGAATGGTTATAGGTTTGGTTTTTGGAGCCGACTTCAACTCCTCAAGTTTCTCACGTTTTCGCCTTCTAGAGTTTGAGCCACAAGAGTTGCCATCACCAAGTTTCTGTTGAACGAGAATGGGGGTATTTGTCTTCTTTCCAACCAACTGAACCAGGGACTCAGTTTGCATCAACTGGAGGAAAGTCTCGGACAATGAGCTGCCAATTATCGAGTTTCTTTGGTTTTGTGGTTGCTCAGAATTGCTGTGTTTGCGTGTTGCCGATGGTGAATTAATGAAGTTGAAGAGGGAGAAGGACGAATCGGAATCCTTTTTGGGGGTGGTCTCTGGGGTAATGAACTTGTTCAACAAAGATTCATAGTTGGACCTTTCTCCGTCATGAGATTTACTCGACGGGATTGAGTAGATGGCCTCGACTGTGGGCGACAAACACTCATGCGACTGCTTGATATTGTCTATGGGGTTGTGGAATTTGAAGCTCGAGACCTTCTTTTTACTGGGTGAATCGTTAGAAACATCAGCATTTCCATCCATTGCGTGTACCGAGGGGATGTTCGGGTCAACAGACGTCATGTTGATGCTAGCATCGCTGACCGACTTCCTTACCACGTATGGGTAGCTGTCCTGGCTCAAGTTTACGCGGGATCTCCTTAAGAAACTGTCAAAGTTCTCAAAGTCCATTTCTGGAGCATCAGAAAGAGTCGATTCGTTGTCGTTGAAATCACAGTCGATAGTGCTGAGGAAAACACTTCCCTTACTGTCGAACGGATTGACATTGATGTCTTCTGGCTTGTCCATGTCAAAATCATGCAATTCGAGCTCCGGGGTGGTATCGTTACTCTGCGGAAACGTCACATCCATGAGGTTGTCAAGGGTGTCAGATGAAGAGTTGACACCGTGATGGATACTGTCAGCGGTTGAGTCATGGTGAAGAGAATGAAGGCCCAGGTGGAGCTCCTCTGGCGAATTGAGAATGGGTCCATTGAATAAGTTGGAAATTTTGTAGTGGGACTTCTTCTTGTAGACCTTATTGGGTTTGCATCGGATGGGCTTGAGGTTCATATTGGAAATGGACACCGAGTTGGAGAGAGCAGCTTCCTGTGGTGTGGATTGGATGTTTCCACCATCAGGGGGATTCTTAGGGTTATGGATCAGGTTGGGGCTGTCTCTGCTGCTCGACCAAGAAGTGGTAGCGGTGGTCGCATACTTCTCCCGCAAGTAGTCAAACTCGAGGCACAAATGACTGTAAATATGGCTGTTTGTGGTGGAGTCATTATGATTCAAGTCATGCTCGAATAAGTATAACCTTGACGAAAGTTCATGGAATTCAGTCATATGCTGATAATTGTCCTTAAGAACCTGGTGGCTGTCATCTATGCGGACATCCATGTCAGATATAGATGTGCTGTAGTGGCAGATCTGGCTGGCAAAGGCATCTGACTGGTGGAAACTGTGAATTAACAAATCTGATTTGGCCCCGATATTATCCACCAAAATAAGCAAATGGTCTAGACGGGAGGAGGTGACAGGTGCAGCTCCTAACACTTGCACAGTCATGGTCAACAGTTGAGGTAGACAGGAATCTTATGTGCAATAGCCAGCTATTCTAGCAAGGGTTGGATATATAGGTTATTTGTGGATCAGAAGATAAGCTGAAGAGTGTGAGTAGCGGTGAAAAGCGTGCGCAGGCGCAATGCATTGTTTTCATTTGCCCCATTTGCAGAAATGCTCATCGGAAAGTCCCATAAACAACTCTTCCTAACTTGGTTGGTGCATACCTCGTTTAGGGTTATAGCTTTTGTCTGTGTACATAAATAAGGATAGACATTTCGTTTGTGTACATAAATAAGGACATACATTTCGTTTGTGTACACAAATAAGGATAGACTTTTCGTTTGTGTACATAAATAAGGACATACATTTCGTTTGTGTACACAAATAAGGATAGACTTTTCGTTTGTGTACATAAATAAGGACGTACATTTCGTTTGTGTACATAAATAAAGACATACATTTCGTTTGTGTACATAACTTCGTTCTATATGCATCGTACTAGCCCCCGTGCATGCTGCTTATTCTAAGGCCTTTTTATCCTTCTTATCCTTCTTGCTCTTCTTCTTCTTCAGCTCTTCTCCATGATGTTTTCTCTTTTTCAACGGATTTTCGTACGATTCCTCTTCCGGAGCCTCATAGTCCTGCTGTCTCTGCTGCTGCTTGGCCAGCAACGCTTCCTCCTGCTTTTCCTTCTTTTCATCCATCTGCTTCTGCTTCTTCTCACTCTTCCTCAAGAAATACTCACCACTCTCAATTTGCATATCAATTTTTCTAGGCTGTTGCTGAGGTGGGAATGGTGTGTACACTTTCTTCTCTCTCTTAGGAGCCTTCTTTCTTTGGACATTTTGCTTCTTGAACTTGGGTAAGAATCTCGACCAGTCCTCGTTGGCGAGCTCGGGCTTTTTACTTAATTCCTGTTTGATCATCAACTCCTTGATGTGGTAGATCGGATGCACGTTCTTCATGCAATCCTCCACCACCCGCCGCACCGTCTTTAACCCGGAGTAAGGTCCCATCACGCTGACAGTGTTACCTTGGACTAAAATGTAGCATTTGGTTAAAAGTTCCAATGCTTTCAAAGTGTTCCCGTTGGGGCCCACAAGCCGTTGTCTTCTCTTGACAAATCGGTCCTTGTTGGTGACGACATTTCCAATCTTGATTACTTCACAGGCGGTGTCATCTTGCAAAACTTTAACTGCCTGAGGGAAAGGAACCGATCTTGCCAACAACTTGATCAAATCTCTTGCTTTCAAGATGATGGCAGGGTCAAACGTCTTACCTGTAGTTCTGACTGTCATGGATCCTTCAACGAGGTCCAACTGACAGGCGATGTGGTGTTTATCCAAAGCTTTCGTGACATCGTTCCAAATGGATCTCAAGTACTGTTCTCTGTACTTGGGGAACAACGTCATGAAGTTCAGTTCTTCGGTGAATGGCTGGCCACTAGCATTGTGTTCCGGCTGGAACTCATCCTGATGCCACTTGTCGATGTCGGGGGTATCCCAGGGCTTGTCACGATTATGAGTAGAAACCATTGATGCTCATCTCAAAATTTTTCGCGGAAACAAAATATATCATGAAGCCAACCGCAGATAGGAGAAGGAAAGTGAAGAGCAAAAGGCTCGGGGTGAAACAGCTGGGGGCGGTGAAGAAAACAGTGGGAGTAAGCAAGGGCCAGAGTAAGGCGACGAAGGTGCAAATAGAGAGGATGAATGCTGATTTTGAGGGGCTCCAGCAGCTTCAGATGGCATCGCAGAAGCCTGCCAGTGTGTTAGATGTGAAGCATTTAAAGCAAGAGTTGACGAAAGACAAGGAGAAGAAGGACACGAGCAAGAAGGCGGAGGCGGATCTTGCAGCCCAGTTGGAGATGATTACGGGTATGGAGTTGTGAGGCGAGAGATAAGGTGTATATAGAGTAATGAATATGAATGAAAGATAATATAAATGAAAGAGAATATGAATGAAAGAGAATACGAATGAAAGAGAATATCAATGAAAGAGAATATCAATGAAAGAGAATATCAATGAAAGAGAATATCAATGAAAGAGAATATGTAAAATAAAGCAGGTCAAGTACAAAAAAGGGCAGACGTATTTGTGGCATCTACCACTTAAATGAGTCTGCGGTAGTGCGCGTGGAAAATTGATATCACAAGTTTCTTGCGTATGGAAGATTTCTCCAAATACTCGTCTCCTAGCTGTGTGCACCATTCATTGTGCGCCACGTATTTGCTCTGCTCTCTAAAATTGTTTGAGGCTGCGCACACTCGCCCGCCGTCTAAGGTCCACGTAATTACAATTGACACGCTAACACGTCGACTACCAATATCGACGTATTAGCGTCGCTCGTCTAAACACGTCTCATTCTAACCTTATGGCTCTCACTTCCTCTCACACCCTCTCACACCGTCTCACACCCTCTCATAAATAAAGGCACGCATGTCTAATGCGGCGCTGGTAAAACTCGTTTAAGGCACCAGCCAACACCAAAAGGCCAATGAAAGCCTAGGTAAGACACCCAAAACATCCCCCGCTACAAACCGACTACATCACACAGGCCCGCCCTGCCCCAAAACGGCCCAAGTTGTCACCAATCCACTGACGCACCTGCCAATCATTGTCAAATGAAACAACCGCTGCTCGAAGGAGGTGAAAAATTTAAAAATCCATTTGACGCGTAACGCGATGTTTTCGATTTGATAAATTAACTCCTTTTCGACAAATATCTTTTATATACTACAACCTTGTTTTCTTGCAAAAAAAATCCTCCAGGTGTTTTTTATACTGTGAACAAGTCTTACAGGTGAATTGGTCCATTCTTTCGTTCGTTTATCATGTCCTATCACTCAAGGCAACCCTCCATCGCCTCGTCCCTATTGTCGAGAGCTAATTCAAATAACCATCCCCAGTTCATTGGGCCTTGGAGACTCGGCAGAACCTTGGGAAGAGGCGCCACCGGCCGAGTTTTATTGGCCACCCACAAGACAAATGGACAGAAGGCCGCCGTAAAGGTGGTTTCCAAGTCAGAACTAGATGACGAAGATACTCAAAAGCCTAGCCAAGGTGGCTTACCCTATGGAATTGAAAGAGAAATTATCATCATGAAGTTGTTAACGCACCCGAACGTATTGAGATTATATGACGTGTGGGAAACCAGCAAGAACTTGTACTTAGTGTTGGAATATGTTGAAGGTGGGGAGTTATTTGATCTTTTGGTCGAAAGAGGCCCTTTACCAGAAAGTGAAGCTGTCAAGTACTTCAGACAAATTGTGTTGGGAACTGCTTATTGCCATGCTTTGGGAATCTGCCACAGAGACTTAAAGCCCGAAAACCTACTTTTAGATTCCAATTTGAATGTCAAATTAGCGGATTTTGGAATGGCTGCTTTAGAGAGCAACGGCAAGTTGTTGGAAACCAGTTGTGGGTCTCCTCACTACGCGGCGCCTGAGATAGTGAGCGGCTTGAAATATCACGGGTCAGCCTCGGATGTATGGTCCGGCGGAGTGATATTGTTTGCTTTGTTGACGGGAAGATTACCATTTGATGATGAAAACATCAGAGACTTATTATTGAAAGTCCAGGCCGGTTCATTTGAAATGCCTACTGATATCAGTTGGGAAGCGCAGGACTTAATAGGCAAAATGTTGACGGCCAATCCTGATAAGAGAATTGCAACAAACGATATCTTAAAACACCCAATGTTAACTAAATACCCTATGCCAAACGAAGATTTAATCAGTGTCAAATCTTTGCCACATCCACAAACTGCCCACAGATCCTTGGGAAGTGTCAAAAATATCGACAAGCAGATCTTACAGAACTTGTCTATCTTATGGAATGATAGACCTGAAGAAGATATAATAAAGTGCTTGTTGACTAACGGTAATAACCCTGAAAAGACGTTCTATGCGTTGTTGATGAGATATAGACACAACCATGACGAGTCTCTTGGTCAATCGAACAAGCAAGTCAACAATAACGGTAGAATTGTGGGAAGAAGCAACTCGATTAAAGGAAGTCCAAAGAAAAAGAGAACCAGTCAAATCTCGGCCTCTTCTTCTCGTCACAGACCCGTTAGTTTCCAGTACAAGAACAGAACCAGTATGATCAACACCAACGGTAAGATCTCTGCTTCTTCAAGTGTACAAAACTCTCCTTACAGATCTCCAAGGGCTTCTGGAAGTCCAAGAAAGTACGGTGCCATTAATAATTCTCCTTATAGAGGTTCTCCCAGAAGGTCTCCAATGGCTAGCCGGCCTATGTCTTCTTCTCCATCTCCTGCAATTCCTAGAAACATTTACAATGAAATTGTTTCAGCTCAACAAAAGGGTTCGTATAACACCGGTAATTCATCGAATTCCAATTCTATGCCACCTTCATTACCTTCTAAAGACAGTATAGATCATTACAAGAGAGTTCTGAACTATAACACCAACCATCCAGAAAACAAACCCAATGTTTCTGATTTGATGGAGTCGGCTAACCTTTCCCCAGGAAAAGGTGCTCCAGGCTCTCCAAATAAGAAGAGAAACTCGTTAATGAGATCTTTATCAAAAAACAGACTTTCGAGAAGGAAGTCTATGAGAGCCTCGATGACCTCTGGGTTGAAGCGTAACTCAATAACAATCAAATTGTTATCTACATACGCCAAATTATCCAACGAGACCGATTGGGAGTACATGGACAAACAAACAAGAAGAACTTCTGCTACCTTTGCTCAATTGTGTGACAAGATCTTCAACCAAGAAGACTACAATGAAGATGAAGAGAACTTGGTTGATGAAGAGGAAAAAGAGGCCAGAGAGTATGAGAGGTTAATGGAAATCGAAAGAAAGAAGCACGAAGCAGAATTGAAGGCACGGAAGGAATTGGCTAAACAAAGGAAGAGACAAAAGAGAAAGTCGTTGTTGTCTTCCAAAAAATTGTCAATCTTCATCAAAGACGACGCAAATAACTCTGAAATGGAAGTTCAAGTCG
This sequence comes from Yamadazyma tenuis, assembly GCF_029203305.1. Lineage (NCBI taxonomy): Eukaryota > Fungi > Ascomycota > Pichiomycetes > Serinales > Debaryomycetaceae > Yamadazyma > Yamadazyma tenuis. The sequence goes on from NC_089463.1 coordinate 119,489, forward strand.
CCAATGATAATGCTAGTGAACTCACTCAACCAAAGAGAAAGTCTAAGCTCGTCCAATCTAATGGTTTAAGATCCATTTCTGAAGGTGCTGGTAAAGAGAAGATCACTGATGAGTTGACTGCTGAAGACCTTGAGAACATCAAGCGGAGATCGGTAACTCAGCCCATCCCAAGGCAGAGAAAGCATCCAATTTTGACTAGAAGACCGGTGTCCAGATTAGATCCTTTGTGGACTGCTTACGAGAATGAAGAACTCGACCGGGCCAAAGAAGCTTTGGATGCCGAATACAAGGATTCTAAAGGAACTAAGTCGAAGAAGAAAACTAAGAGTCACAGCAGAGAGTCGATGATCTCGGTGGTCAATGATGATAGCTTCAGCAAGAAGAGATTATCCAAGCAGTACCAATTACCTGAAGTTAATATGGAAAGGTCAGACTTGAGTGATGAATACTTGTCGGAGATCAGAAAATCAAGGCTCTTGAACTCCCAAATGAACATCAGTAGTATTGCCAAGGGTGAGAGTCAAATCGAGCTTCCAAAGAAGAACCAAAGACACAGAACTTTGATTGGTGATGTCAATATTCCAAATGTCACCAGGAAATCTAGACACTTCACCAATTCTAACAAGAGGTTGTCAGTGTTGTCGTTGTATTCTACTAAGGAGTCGTACCGTGACTTAAGTTCAGTGATCCAACTGGAAAGCAAGAAAGACTCGTCTCGGATGCCTCATTTGAGAACCAGTTTTGCAGACAGATTGGACCGTGCTGGTTTGGTTGAAGAAGACTATGAAGAAGATGATGAGCCTTTGGATGAAGGCTCGATCATGGACTTCGAGGAACATTTGGCTAATAAGAGAGCCAGTTACTATACTGGAAGAACTAACACAGTCAAGAGATACTCCAAAGCTCAAAGCAACAGACCGTTATCTCAGTTACCAAACTTACCTCCTGCCAACCACAAGCCCAAGTCTAACAAGCCTGACACCGACTACCCCGATGAGACGTTTTCTACCAAGGCTGATAGGAGAAGAAGCAAGCAGAAGGATGATCTGGACGATTATTATGGCGGTTTATTGGATCGTGACGATGACTACGACGATGAGAACGAGAACGATGAATTCGATGGCCAGGCAGATGACAAGGTGTTTGATAATATCAAATTACCACCAACCAATGGCGAAAAGAGACATACCAATGGTGGAAAACAGCCACAACCAAGACAGAAGACCAAGTCAATGTTACCTAGTGCTGAGTCAATGTTAATTCCAAACTTTGATAACCATGCCACCAAGGCGGTTGAAAAACCAAGACCTTATGCATCCACCAAGCCTGTCAACACCACCAAGAAACTGACTTATCCTGGTGACTTTTCCAAGTCCAAACCGTTGGAAGACACCACCAATAAGCCAGATCAGAAAAAGAATAAGTCAATCTTCAGAAAGTTGTCTTGGGGCACCAGAAAGACTTTTGATGATGTAACCAACCCCCAATTGCCATCTCCAGCTGATTCGTTTGAAGAAAAGAAACCTGCTCAAAGATCAAACTCTTTCTTCAAATGGTTCTCATCGTCATCTTCTGATGAAGGCACCGAAGCTGAAATCAAGAGATTCAATACCATCTTGCCAAAGCAAGAAATGTCACAGGCGTTGTTTGCTTTGTTGAACAGTTGGTCGAACTTCGGATTGAAGAACTTGAAGAATGATCATTATGCCTACATCATCAGTGGAGGAATCTCCAAGCACAACGCTTTCAACTTGAAGAGTTGTAAGTTCAGAATCAAAATCAACACAAGGGAATTCAACCAGAAGTCCGAGATTGTGTGTGCGAGAGTGAAGGGTTCAAGGGTGACTTCTAATACTTTGTTCAAGGAGATCGAAAAGGTGTTACTCAAAGAGGGTGTTATGGACTCATGAACCTTTATGGACTCATGAACCTTTATGGACTCATGAACCTTTATGGACTCATGAACCTTTATGGACTCATGAACCTTTATGGACTCATGAACCTTTATGGACATGGACTGTTCATAATATTTTGTATAATTATTTAAACGTTTAATAGGAACTAGAAGTGTGATGCACTAATATAAAAGAATTGTTACAAGTCGTTATTAACAATATAAACAGGCTTCGGTGGATGCAATTAGTAAATGCCCCATACGTCTTCACTACCGTGACAGAACTTCGAACATGCAACAGAAGCAGATAATGGGTAGTCGGAGATCCCGATCTTCTCGTCTACAAACTCGTCGGCGAAACTATCTTTCCCTCTGGCCATAGCACCCACAAACACACAAATACTTTCATCGTCATCCAATGTGCTCACATAATCTTGCACTCTCACCACTTTAGCATCGAAAGATAAAGTGACTTTTCTGCACTTGGTTGGCAAGTGATCAGTAATAGGGTTCTTGATCACCTTCAACAACTTCTCTTCTGAGTTGACGGATCTGATACTCAATTTGTGTAAGAGTTGTACCATTAACCCACTGAATCTTTTGAAAGTTCTTGGGATTCTCACCGATGGATTCACCTCGATTAGCACTCCTCTAGCAGTTTGAATGTAAACCTGCAACTTACCAGCTTTGTTTATAGGCGAGTCCAATAACGTCAATAAACACTGATGGGTTATATCTGGTCTGGCTTCAGCTATATCTCTTCCCATTTTTTTCAATAATCCTTGATGGTCATCGCAGTTCAACAACGCAAACTTATCACCACCAGCACCTCCAGAGCTCACTTTGTGTGTTTCCAAGCAAGCGTGTGATAATACCACTATCATTCTTTTTGTGGATTTGTCCTTGGAGCTCAAGGGGGCAGGTTGGACTGGAACTAATGATGCAGGCACAAAAGTCGGGATGTTTGCGATAGATTTGGGGTCTTTGTCTTTGAGGTCTTTCTTAGGAGTGTCCTTTTTTAGGGATGCGGACGAGCTTGGAGCTGTGCCGTTGGTGGTGGCGGATTCGACGGTCTTTTTCTTGGAGTCAGTCATTTGTAATTGAAATATATCTTTTAACAGAGAGTTCAGTTTTTTGCACTTTTTTTTTCAGCACTATTAGGAGATGCGCGCACTGTCAAAAGTTGTAGCTAAGATAACGTATCAGTCAACGCGTTAGTAACAGGCATGGTGAAGCAATATGAGCAACGATGACTTTTCCGACGACGACGACTTCTTTGAGAGTATAAAGCGGCACCAGTTGACCCACTCCAGCCCTCAACCGACCGCCGCTAGTAATACGGACTACGATATTTCCCAGGTTCCTGGTGAGATCAGAAGCAAGTTGTTCAGAGCCGACGGTGAAATCGCCATTTTAAAAAGCCAATTGGAGCTGGTCAAGTCACGTGGATATGAGGAAATCAAGCACCTCAAAGAAGACAACGAGGAGACCAAAAGAAGCATGGAGGAACAGATCAAGATGTTGAAGTTCTCGGTGCAAAAGCTAGAAGATGAGAAGAAGTTTTTGGACAATCAGGTAAAAAGCACGTTTTCCAAGAAGCGAAAGCTCGCCAACCCTTCAGAAGAGACAATACCGGTGACACAGGCCCAAAGAGTGGCTCCAACGACAGTCCCTGTGGCAACTGGACAGAGAATCATCCGCACCCAAAACGACACAACGCTATTGACAGACTATATCTGGAAATTGAGCATAAACGGCAGTGACAGAACGATAATGGAGTACTTGGGGAAGGTCACCTTGAAAGATTCGCTCGAGATCCAGGGGTACCGGTTTCAAGAAAAAATTCCCATCTCAAGTATTATCCTAGAATACTTGATCAGCCGCAAGAACCTCAGACTCGACAAGCTTCTCGAAGAATTGTTCTCGATCATTAATGAACTTATAGTGCATCTCATTGACACCAGCTTGATCACATCGGTGCCATTCATGTTATCGCTTCTCCACGGGATTCTTGGGTTCAAGCCATCTGCTGTCAATGAAAACACCATTGTGATACTGGTGTCTCGAATATTCGAGATAATCATGCTCTATAAGTACACCTTGAGCAATGAGGACCGAGAGTTATTTAATTACAACAAAACTCCGCAGATGTTTTTGCTTGAAAAGTTTACCTTAATTTGCAGCATGGACATGTTGGAAAAGTTGATGTCCTTGTGTAACCTCCACCAGGAGGTGAAATTGGGCCTGCGACTTTTTCACGAGGTGAGGATCCTCGACTTGGTCAATCAGCTCATTCCCAAGAATGATGAGGCATTGATGAACGGAGCCCAAATCAACATCATCTACAATGTAGTACGAATCCTCGACAATTTCTACGACACGAACGACACGGAAGAAACATCTTCGCAGACCGTCCACAGCTTGCTCAACATCAACCTTGTAGGGGTCCCCATCAAAGAAGATTTCAGGTTTTACGGACTAAACCGGTGTATTGGCAATAATACCGATTTTCAGGAAATCGATAAAATCATTTTCAGTGATAACGCTACTGTTGATCCAAGCAGTTTGATCATCCTTCCGAATCCCATCTCCGAAAGATCCAAGGAACTGCGCAACAGTAACTACAGTATCGAATATAATCATGAATTTCATGTGTTGGACTTGAGGTTGCAAATTAGCCAAAGCATTGAGAACTACATCATCAACCGAATGGACACCTCGATTTTGAAGGAAATCGAGGTGGTAAAGCTCATGATCCGAAGTATCAACCTCCAGCAAAATGGGATCTTGCGGTCCCCCCGGTCCAAGTTTGTCGATCTACGCATCAAGATCATCTGCAGCTTTGTGAGAAACCTCAATTATGTGTTTAAGACCTCAAAACAGTTGAACGAGATCATCAACTCTGAAACCCTCAACGAGCTCTCGATAGTACTTTCCCAAATTGCCTTTACGTCGAGCTCCGATCTTTCTGGCTCAAGTGCTAAGCTTTACAAGCTCCTTCGAACCCAAAACTACCGGCTTAAAATCCTCAACGAAGAGTCGGAAGCCAAAGCTCGTGAGCTCAGCAACGTTAACTTCAGCAACAAGAACAAGGAGTACTTGGCAGAAGTAGAAAATGAGCATGCCAATGGACTCGAAACCTTGTATGATCATGAGACGGTGGAGCTCGCTCGAGAAATTCTTGGCTTCTGTATCGATAACGAAGTGGCCGACAATCTCTACATCAACATCAACGGGGCAGAGATGGTCGACGACAACCGATTTGACGAGATGGATATAGTTAACGAAATGTAACATACTGTAATTCTATACTATAACATGAAAATATGTTTATTATGAGGATGATACTATTACACAAATATTTGTCATTTATTAGAATCGGAGGTCTTTAGGCCAGTATCTATTTATTGAGTTTGGAACCCGTTCTTAAATCTTCTGGACACATGCTTCAAGTAAGCCATACGACCGGTACCGGTGGTTCTTCTTCTCTTAGCTTTCAAAGCCCAGTTGTGGGATCTCATCTTAGCAGCTGGGTAACCACAAGAAGAACAGGTCTTCTTTTGGACGTGGTAGGATCTCTTACCACATCTGTTACACAAGACGTGAGATTTGTTGTGTCTTTTTCCTAACGATGGAGTACCTTCTAAAGAAATGTGTTAGTAGCTGGTTTTGGTGGACATGACATAGATGTGGTGGGAAAACAGTGTATTTGGATTCTCAAAAACAGGATGGCCGTTACTGGGTGGGGTTTACCCGTGAAAGTGAAAGGATTTGAAATGTTCTGTGCTTTGGACACTGTGATGTTGAACCAAGGAAATTTGGTTCAAGAGAGTGGGAAATTGCTGTTGCTTGTTGGTCAACAGGAGAGGATGTCTCCTATAGAGTCCCATCACTGTACCCATATGTCATATGTGTCGATTATTCAATGGTATCTTTACATACTACCCATGATTAATTATCTTATTGCTGTGAAGTTTTTCAAATTTTTCTCATCTAACTTTTCAGTGAGGCAAAGCGCCAGTGACACAAAAATGCGACAGTGACACAAAGAGCAGGTGTTGGGGAGAAACAGTCACAGAACTGAGCGCGGGGGCCACAACCCTAGAAAACGCGCTTCCGATCCAGACGCGAAATGCTCGCCAGCTCGGCTGCAAAAAACCAACCTTGATATAAACAACATAGCGTGGTCATGTGCAGACCCAGGCGTGGCTGGTGAATACACAAACAACAATGACCTCAAAATAAACACACACATTCCAAAAGATCTGCTTTTCTTTCTAGCGTCTTCATCTCTTGTCTATGTCCATGTCTCAGTTCCCTCCGTCGTCTCCCTTGAGGGACGAACCGGAGTTTGTTCACGATCCTTTCAAAAGCAAGCCAACCTCCCATTTGCCGCCCGCCCCCAAAGACGACTCCCGGGGCAGAGCCTTCAACTACCCAACTCCCCATCCCTCGTCGTCGGCCGGCCGCTCCTCGTCGCCTCACCACTCATACCTCGATGATTACCAGCATCAGTTGCTCGAACCCAAAAAAGTGGCATTTGAAATCAACCGGCCGGTGATGGAAACCGGCCACAGCGGCGTGACCATCACCAAGGTGCCCCTCACCCACCCGGTGGTGGTGGTAGGTCGCTCATCCAAAGCCAGTGACATTGCCATCAAAACCACCGACCGAACCGTGTCGAGAAAACACTTGCGGATTTCCCACACCGAAGACGAAATCACCATCGAGTGCTTAGGCTGCAACGGCTACGGGGTCACCATTCCCAAGGCGTGCTACGTCCATAAGATTGGCCCCCGCAAGTACCAGTTGGCAGTAATTGATGCTCCACTCTGCGCACAGAACTTACACCAGTTCAAGTCGTCCAAAACCATACGGTTGGGCCTCACGTCCACCGAGTTCGTGGTGCAAGCGGGCGAGACCATCCGGCTCCCTCGTGTGGCTAACGTGCTCTTGGAGGTCAAGCGCAATGTGGTGTTGGTTAACCCCAGTGTCGATAGCGAGGACACCGACGATGAGTTGCCGGTGGTAACTCCTCTCAAACAAGTCGAAGAGATGGAGCGGCCGCAGACCCCCAAGAAGACGGCGTTCCTCGTGACGTCGGAAGAGTCCACGCCCATCAAGAAGTTCAACAAAGCTTTGTCGTCAGTGCCTCTTCCTTTGCAGGACAAAACCAATACTCACCATAACCACAACAAGAAATTCAAACGGGCCCGGTCAGAGGAACCCAGGTCGCTGGCGCACGACGACGAAGAGGAGCCACCGCTTGAGCTGATCCAACACTGGCAGGAAGTCAGTAACATTTTGGTGAACCATTTGGCATTTTCGCGGTTGTCTTCAACCCCGATGCTGGTGTTGAGGGGTGTAAGCGATAAGGTCAACGACTTAACCAATGGACAGTTGAAGGTGGTGTTGATGAGTATTGACTCGGTGGGGGTGATTCAAAGGGAAGGGAAGGATGCGGCTGGAAAGCCGTTGGATGAGGAGTACTACTATATTCCTGAAAAGGACCCAGACACCTCGAGAAAAGAGTTGGTTGGGTCGATCCGGGGCCATGGCGGTATTAGGTCGTGTAGAACCACCCATAAGCAGTATTACTGGAAGAAGCCTGCTCCCATCAAGAACAAGACCACCAAGAATTTAGAAAAGTAAGTATATAGTGTCTGTAGTCATTAAGACTTCCACATTAAACACTAGAACTCTATTCACCTCAACTCGTTGAATGGGAGCCCGTAACTCAATTTCTGCTTGGCCGTCAACGGCTTCGGGTCTCCTATCCTCACGTTTCTCTTCCGCAAAACAAGCAACCCGATTCCCGCTACCAACTGCACCACCCACACCGCGAGCACCCCCACCATGAACATCAACTCCACAAACAACGTGCTTTGAAACAACGCTATGGTCTGAGAACTGTACCTGTTGAAATCAGCACTCACAGACGGCTTCAGGGAGTTCACTAGTTTAGTCAAATCACTCGAAATGTCATCGGGCAAACTGGGAACACTAATATAGAGGTTATTTTGCACCCACTCAAACCCTTCCCTTATGGTCTCCAATTTCCTTGTGATAAAACAATATACAACTGAGGACATGGGCCCACTTAGGGGGGTGTCTTGAAACGGCTCAATCAATGAGCTGTTGAGACCCTGCACAAATGTGTCGATTGAGGCCATGATTAGGGCAGAAGTGTTTTTAAACGACCCAAAAAGCTCATCATTCAATTCAGCCTCCTGTAACTGAATGAAGTAGTTGGTGTTATTGACGAATAGCTCGATATTCGTCAGCATTGAGGTGCTGGCTTGGTTCAAAATGGTTTCTGATGGGAACCTCCCCAAGTGCGACGAGAATTGACGAAATAGCACATACTCCAACAAAATGGTGAACAAGCCTGCAACGGCCAACCCAACCAAGAAGATGGAGTATGAAGACGTACAATAGCTCACGAGCCAAATGCCTTTGGTGTTCATACGAACTCCCAACTTCTCTAGCAGGTAGAGCACGTTATTGGTGTAGATGTTGAAGATGTTGAGGAAACGAAACTCGTCAGCTTCAAGTGGAGTCTCACGATACCTCAAACCAATGTCGTTGATGGCCAAATACATTTTGTACTTCTTCTTCCAGTTGGAGTATTCTTTGTACGCGAGTGGTACCATAACCCCTACACTCGCAATCACCAATACAATGAGAACAACGCTAAAGCTATGATCAAGAACAGACTCCAATTCGTCCACAAACTCTGCCACCACCCGTGAGTTGATCGTGGCGGACTCCTGAGAACCAATAGTCTGATTGAGGTTGTGGGATGAAATTAACAGAAACAGTACCGAAACATTTAGCCTGTCTACCAAATTGGTGAGAGGTTCAGTCAACGAGTCCAACGCCTCATCTTCAAGGTCGTCAAAGTCGGGGACCATGGTTTTTAACTTGTTGATGTCGTCAAACACCGTCAGTGGAATGGTGATGTTGTTGAGTGAACTCACAGCCGCGTCCATTTTGGTGATAAAGTCTGTCGCATTAACAGCATTGGAACCAGTGAAGAAATTAGACACCAGATTCAAACCCAGCGACACATCTTCAACTAGCTCACTGAGGCCGTTGATTGCTGACTGAATTATGGTGGTGGATGCCTTCACAATGCTGTTAATCATGGAGAGTACCTCCTCCGCTACGTTGGCTGCAAAATCAGCAAACCCTTGTACCAACTCGGAAATCAAGCAGATTAAAGTCCCCAAAAACAACGTCACCACAAACTTGAGCACCTCTGTAAGGCCTTTCAAGAACAAAAGAATAAGATATAACGACAGGGACTTAATGCTGTTAATACTGCTCATAACAAAACTATTGACGATAGCAGCGTATTGTTCAGGAACCGCTTGCATTTTCTTGCTGGCACTGTTATACTCATCAACGGCTTCCGTCAGGTATTGGGAAAGGGTCTTGAGAGCCTCGGAAAGTGTTTGTTTAAATAGGTACACCTTGATTAGTACCACCACTAAGATGACGGAGTAGCGATTACACCACACCTGGGCTAGTCTGTCTTTGAAATCAAGGTAGTTGGGAGCTTCCATAATCATATATACTTTGGGGAAATATAGGTGGTTTGGTGCATTTTTGGTGTGGGATCATTGTTATAGTGTATTGGCAGATGTGGGACATTTCTGAAACACTGCCGATCTGTTTCAGATTTCGAGGGGAGAACCAGGTTTTCTTGAGCGAACCCCCAAAAGATTTTTTTGGTAATGAATATGGTAGTGTGAGTACCTGCGACAGCTTTCTTGTGTTAGTTTGAGTTTCCTTGCCATATAGTTGGGTTCTTCTGCACTTGCAGCCGGCGGTAGCGATCCGCATGGTAGGCGCACGCTGTTGGCTCTGCCAGTGGCCGCGCACATCCAATTCACAGCAGCATACACATCACAACAACAACAACAATGTCTGAACAAAGTCCAAAGGAGGAAAAGGGAGATACCCATATCAACTTGAAGGTAAGTGACGGATCAGCCGAGATCTTTTTCAAGATCAAGCGTTCCACGCCCATGAGACGATTGATGGAAGCGTTTTGTAAAAGACAAGGAAAAGCCATGGACACCTTGAGATTTTTGGTGGATGGTACTAGAGTTGGGCCTGATAATACGCCAGATGACTTGGACTTGGAGGACGGAGACTTGATTGAGGCTCATAGAGAGCAGGTTGGTGGATGTGCTTAGGGCCGGTTTGGTGGACCGCTGATACGTGTATAATAAGTAGTTCAATGAAGGTCACACTCCAAAGTGTAGAGGCGAGGAAGAGGAAGAGGAAAAGGGAAGGGGAAAAGAGAGGGCGACAGATATGATGCATGATGCATGATGCATGAGACATGAGAGCTGAGACACATGAGAGCCGACAGAGATGGCAGTTGTCAGTTTTGGGAGCTGTCAGACATGAAAGCTATAAGACATAAATGGTGGAAAGTGGTAATTAGCAGGGCTGGCGGTAGCTGTCTGGTAGGATGGAGCCTAGGGGGATCCAGCGGGGCGCCCATCTCCGTCCGTCACCCCTTTCCTTATCAGTTCGCCACCAGGAAGATGGTTAGCGCACGCGGTTGCGCTCGTCCGTCAGTATATAAGCATCGGGATTCGCCCTCCTGTCAAACATCTCTAATATGTGTAAAGCAGCCATTTGTAGTATTTGCCACAACAAGTCTTGGATTGGATGTGGATTACACATTCCCGGCGTCATGGATCATACGCCCAAAACTAGTTGGTGTACGTGTGATCACTCTGATGAGTCTTCCGACTTGTCGTACCCTCCTAAAGCCGGCACTGGGTTTGCCAAAAAAACCACCATCGATTAGGCCCATACTGGTATGTATAGAGCATCAGCCAATGTCGCTGACTCGTGCCAATTGTGTAGAATGAATCAATGTTTGTATCGAATAAACGTCTCACCTCGCACAACCCCTCCTCGGTTGTTCGCACCATTCGTCCACCGCGATTCGCTCAAGTGCAGTCATGCGTTCGCCCACCGAAGGGTTTTCTCGCTTTGCGTTTACCCCATATTTTCGGGCCTCACTTCTCACAAGCACTTTTTCTTCTTTAATCCATTCGCCTCCTGTGACAAGTCAACACCTGTTCTTGCCAAATCAATAACTTTCTCGGTCATATCTGTATCCCATTGTCCAACTACAGACGACTTAACCTTCTCCCCAACCCATCGACCTTTCTGAATTTAGTGGCCTATTTGCTCATTTCTCGCTTAGCTTACAGGGTTCTATTTGTCCTTGCTCAGAAAATTTTTTTGTGCTTCGCGAGTTCAAATCGTTGCACCTCCACCTGTTACTCGTTGTAAACTATCAAGGTTCCCGGTAACTTTTCCTCGAATACGTCTCTTTAGATAGCTGGATTATCTACCGCCAGTGTCCTCCATCCCTGGTACCAATTTGCTCTGTTGTTTGGCTGTGAGTATTTTTTTTTTCTGCACACGTATTAGAAATATTGATCAAAGATGGACTTTTCGTATCCAGACTTCTTGGGCAACTCCCAACGGTCCACCGGCCACCATCAGAACAGCCAGAACCTCGGTGATGTTGATAAGTTCAATTTGCCCCCCAATTCCAACCCCCACATCCCGTTACAACTGCCTCCTCCATCTGGGGGAGCCTTCAACGACATTTTGTTCAACAAGCTCTCGAGCTTAGATGCCTCGCAGCAGTCGTCCGCTGGCGACGGGTCCGGCTCACCGCGGTCCAAGGCCCTCAACGACAACGTCCAGTTGCCGTTGACGTCGCCGTTGCTCAATCCGTTTTCTCCTCAAGTGGGCCCATTTTCCAACAACTTCAACCCGTTCAACAACAGGCTTGATAGCTTCAACTTGCCGTCCGAGTTGCAGGGCGGCGTGGGGAATATCAGCTCGCGAAGGCCCAGTTATGCGGCCGAGTCTTTCACCCGACAGATGGACTATCCGTTCTTGAACCAAAATCACAATCAGCCGCTCCAGCCCCAGTCGCAAGGCGCCGGTAAAAATATCAACTTGGCCCAGTATGCCAGTATGAATAACTACTCGGTCAACCAATTGTCAGACAGCTTTAACAACTTCAACTTGAATGCCAACTTCAACGATTTCCAGAGTAGACGTCCTAGTCAGTTGGTAGACTTTGACACAAATCTCACCACCAACTCCTTGAACCAGTACCCGGACCACTCGTTGGAGCTGGATCACGTGGCGCAGCTGGATCTGGTCAACAACAATAGCCCCGTGGTGAAGTTGGAAAATGGGTTGGTTTTGAAAGACCGGTATATCGTAGCGTCGGCCGACTTGCGGAACTTGTTTGCCAAAACCACAAAATACTTTCAGAATGTAGAGTTGAGCTTGGAAATCTTGCAGAAGGTGAAGATCTTGATGAACAACCCCAAAATTGTCAAGTTGATTATGTTCATCAAGAACTTGAACAACTTGACGTTTAACCATAAAGTGTTGTGCTTGGTGTTGAATAAAAACGGCAAGTTCGACTTGTTGTCGTACCACAACAACTCCAATCTCTTGTTACAAAAGGGAGATTTGGTGATTGTGGATGGTGATAGAGGTAAGGACTTGGTGATGATTTTGGATCCGTTGATCGACTTGAACTTTGCTATATTTTTCAATTTTTTGAAGAAGATCGAGCATCTCAAGTCCTTAAGTGTTGCCGATGATGACAGAAGAAACCAATCGCGGAACAACGACCACTTGAAGAAATTTGGGGGTACTCACTCTATGGAATTGAACGCTTCTTATATTGTCAATGATCATTCCAATGAAGACAACGAATTTATCATCACCTTACCTACAAAGCAGGTGTTGCGATTTGCAACTGCCCGAGAAATCCACAAAATCAGTGGCAAGTTCTTGGAAGAGAAGAAGGCTTTTATCACCTGCTACAACAAAATAAAGGAATTGAACTTACAAAACGACTTACAATTGATAAACGTCGAGTACCAATCAGATTTCAAGAAATTGATTTTTTACTACTACGCCAATTTCAAGCGCATTGACTTTAGAGGGTTGATCAAAGAGCTCTTCAAAATCTACAAAACCAGAATCTGGTTATGTGCGGTTCTTCCGTATGATAACCCCGATAGCTTGCGAGAAAAACCAAACTTCAAGCTTCCTCCTTTAAAGAACTCAATCCCAATCGAGTATAATTTGTCTAACGACCAAATTTTGAATTTCTCTGTCAACGAGCTTGACCACTTGAACACCCCCAACTACTTCCACCTGAGAAACTTGAATAATTTGGTGGACTACTTATCGGAACAAGTGAAGGGCAGTTTCTATGGATTCGATGACGTTAGTACTGGTACTAAAGTCAAGGCCAAATCCTCCAATAAAAATAATGACTTAAATGACCATAATTTGACCCCAAAATTTAACCCGTTCTAACATAGACCTTTAGACTATAGATGTATTTTAATGTTGTTGCCATTGCTTAAATTTAATAAATATTTGTTAAGTAATCTATCTACTAATTAAGATCAAGGAGCTTATCAAACTCGTTTTCATTGATTATCGTGTGGTCGTTACTGTCATTCAGGTTCATGTTCGAACCATTGTCAATGTAAGGGCTGGTTTCGTCTTCGTCGTTCATGCTGTTCAAGACGTTGTTACGTATCTCACTTACAAACGACCAGAGACTCGACGAAACCACTTGCATCATATCTTCTGGTCCTTTTGGCTTAGTCTCATCTCCCTCAATGTACCCATCGAGGTTCACAGGATCATTTCTCCCTGACCTCGACTGTAGAGGCGAAGGCACCGAGCTGACACTGGACGTAGAATCTTCGGATAGCCTAGTCTTATGCCTTCGTACTGGGTGGGTTTGTTGATTTGGTGGAGGAGATGTGAGAGACTTTTCAAACTCGTTTTGCAACATCGTATCTAGCTGCTGAATTAAAGATAGCGGTTTGGAAAGACTGCTCCACAAACCACCTTTGTCTTTACTGTAGTCTGGTTTATCTTGCAGAAGTGATAACTTCCCTCGGTGGCTTTTGGAGTTAGCTAAGGCTTCTTGGGTTGAATTACTATCGTTTCTGCGTCTTCCTTCGTGGTTCTGCGAGTTGGATAGCTCCATGTATAACAGTTTCTGGATTACTTCTCTGAGCTTACGGAGCTCATTTTCGTGATGCTGTAATTTGCTGTTGAGACTGGCAATACTGTCCTTGATCTCCACTATACTCATTTCTCTCAATGCCAAAAGCCGCAATTGACCCTCAATGTCTAAGTCCAGGACCTCGGCCATTGATGGCAATGGAATATCGTATTTGAGCTCCAGGATCGGGCCTCCGTGGACAGACGGACTGGTGGAATCAGATCTGGAAACAGGATCTTCAGGCACCTGAGACAAGTGTGAAACGGTACCGGGACTGGAAGTGGATCCAAACACAGCGGGGTTGTTGTTAGGGTTTGGGCTGATGCTGGCGGGTGACACCGCCAAGTTCAAGCCGATTCCTTTTGATCTGACGGAGTTGGATCTGCTTTTGGGGTTCTTTCTCGATAAGTTGATTGTTTTTGCAGAGGGAAACACCGGCGTCGAGGCGGTTTGGAGACCCACATCCGACTGCAGACGTGCACCGGGTGTCATGTGCTGGTGTTTTGTGGGGGAAGGGGTGGTGACAGGCACATTCAAACTGGGGTTCAGATGGCTCATGTTGATGTACTTGTCCTCAATCAAATCGCGCGACACGCTAGAACAAATAATTAATTTGAAACCAAATGTTAAAGAAAATAGATGATACTGGGTCTATCAATAAGTGGATTAAGTGGGTGGTACTTCTCTTGGTACTCCGGAGAAACAGGGCCGCGCAGTGGGCGGGGTTTCTTCTGTTGAATCCTGTGATCAAAAAAGTGGTCACCAAGGCTCTCACCAAGAGCAAACAACTGGACTCACATACTGAACCTTCCATCAACAGAGTGGTGGTATCACAGTTGTCCAACTTGATCAGCTCGGGACTCTTGTTTCTGGCGATCTTGGACAACCCCAAAATCCCCAGTGATTATGGAGTGGTATATGTGTTTTCCAACTATATAGGGGAACTTAACCCCCCATCTCACTCCCAGATCTTGGTGACCCCCAAGTCATCTCGGTACTTCAAGATCAGCTACTACAATTCTCCACGCTTGAGACAATTGTACAACCACAAGCAGTTTTTGATCTTCCCCTTGATATTTGGACAGATTTTGTCAAACTACTTGACTCCCACCAGGTACAAGTTGAACCAACGGTACTTGTCATCCTCGATCAAGTCCCGGATATTGAACCCTATCTGGATCAACTATTCTTTGGGTGTCAACTACCACTCGTTGAAGTGGTTGGGGTTGTTGAAGAGTTACTTTATTCATAACTTGGTATTCCTCTTGCTATTCGGAGTGCTCACCTTTAAAAAGCGGGTGGTAGACCATTACTACGAGTTCAAACACAATGTCTACAATGCCAACTCGCTCAAAGATTTGAAGCTGGTGGTGCTCAACTATGTTTCGTACATCTTTCACCGGGCCAACTCCATCACCAATTTTATCTACTTACCCAACTTAATATCCATCTTGCTCATTTCTTTGACGGCTCCTGTGATGAGGTATATTCATGGCTCAAGACACCGCAAGTTGTTTTTTAAGAGCTATATCAAGGTCATCGGCTTCATTGCCGGTTTTGTGACGTTGTTTGCCAACTCAATGGATTTAATCCCTGCTTTCAAATACGCTCTCACCGACTATGACGATACTACCGACTCTGATAATATCAGGAGAATCTCGGACGGGTTCTTCAACGGCTTGAGCTTATACTTGTTGCGGTTGATTGTGTTGCAGAAGTGGCGGATTTTGAAGGAAAACCACCCACTTTTCCAGACTTTCAAAGTCAAAACCTGGGCCAGGTTGGAAAGTTTGGTGTTGTGTGTGGGGATCTTCAAGTTGATGAATTTGAATGATTTTTTGAAGAACACTAACGGCAAAGATTATGGCACCAAGCAAAACTCAATGATAAAGCTAATTGACCGGATAATGTGATAGTCAGCGTATTTTTATTCGTACTATACAGGGAGAAAATATAATGGTATCTAATAACCACCAGCACCTGGGACCGTTTCCTTACCTTTCAACTTTTTCAACAAACCCTTGAATCTGGACTTGTCTCTTTGTCCATCTCCAGGAACTTCTCCAACTTCTCCTACAATATCGTTGACTCTATCCCATAAAGTACCTTTGGTTAAGAAGGAATCTCTCTTTTCCAAAAACTCCTCTTGTTCTTTTGACAATTCCTTTGCATGTTGCTCCTTTTTGGTGTTGTAGTTGTCGTAGAAATCATCAATGGTTTGTTGAGCCTTAGAGACGGTCTCTTCCTTCTTCTTGCGGTTGGCGTTTTCTCTTTGCTCGATTTCCAAATCACGACGTTCTTTCCATGCTTGTAAGCGTTTTGACTCTCCTTCGAATTTCGAACTTGATACCAGTGTGAATTCTTCATCGGCAGCGGCCACCGGTTGGGTGTATGTTTGGGGCTGCTCATCACCATCCACCTCGGGGAATTGTTCTTTAAAGTCGTTGATTTCATCGTCACTAGCCCCTAAAATGTCATTGTCCTGGTCAGTCTTGAATTCGTCGCCCACCAACTCTTTTTCCCGACTCAAGAAATCGGAGTCCGCGACGTCATCGGTGCTGGGCAAATTGTCTTCTATCGAGTCTAAAGCTGGGAACTGGTCGGCCATGGTGTTACTATTGATTGTCACCTGGGTTGATGATTCAGTGGTAAAGGAGTTGTTGTCTTGATTCGTTTTTCAGTGAGACACTGGCGGTGCGAATGGGTGCTGGTCGTGTGTGTGCCGATTTCCCCTAACTAAGCTATATGGGAATACTAATCGAGTATAAACGGATGGAAGTATCGGCACTTCCAGATGCCAAAAGAAGCTTGCCATCATGAAGAACTTTGCTGAAGCTCAATTTCGATACTTTATCGGCGGGAGCTATTTTCTGTGGAATTTGGGCCCAAGTTTGGAGCTTCTTCTCCGACTTGCCAAATTCAATATAGTATAAGTGGATTTCACCTGACTCTAACCCGATTGCAACCACCGCCTTGTTGTCTATGGCTTCTGGGTGCACTGATACAGAAGTAATGACACCTGAGGCCTTCAACGAGTCGACCAAACTCACTTTTTTTTCGGAACTTTCGTCCACATACCAGAATTTGAGCAGCTTATCACGGCCGACAGTTATGAAATAGCTGCCCAACTGCTTGGGAAGCCAGCTGCTGTCCCAGATGATTCTGGTGTGGGCTTTAGGGTTAGTTTCAACCATCTCAAACTGGCCGGTATTCTCATCCACCACTCTCCATAATATGAATTGCCGATCACGAGATACTGACAAGAGATAAGAGCCATCGGGGGAGAACTGGATGTTGGTGATAGTTAAAGAGTGGCCCGGTAACGTTTGCTCACATTGCTGGAAGTCGTTGTTGATGTTGAACATTCTCAACATCCCATGCTTAAGCGAGTTACTTTTGCACGAAGATGCAATTAACTTCCCATTAGGAGACGTGACACAGCAGGACACCTCATACCCATGTCCGTACAACTTTTCTACTTCCGGGAATAAGGTAAACCGTTGTAAATAATCTTCCAATGGAGGTCCAGTCAAATCGTCCAAAATGTCGTCCTTTTTAACGTCACCAGCTTCTTCAGAGTCCTGTTGTTCGGATGCTTCACCAACTTCCAACTGCTCGTTGGCAGCTTTGTTCGAAAGTCCAAGAACTGGTAAAGCAGCAGTGTCGGGCAATTCTTCGTGGGTTCCAATGTCAATCCCACAAAATTGCTTAAGCAACCGGTTGATCGAGTGGGTCATCTCAAACACCCTCAAGATCTTCTCGTCACCGGCAGAAACAAACTTGGTGGGCGAGATGTTATCGATACATACCATGTCATAGCCATGAATCTGAGGCCGGGCGAATTCGAGCCATGTAGAACCGTCCTCAAGTTTCCATGGAGCCAATAACCGGGTGGTCTGGTCCAACGAGGTGGCCATGAAATACTGGCCATTCAACGACCACACGAGGTCGGTGACCTCTTTGGTAGGACCGGTTATACTCAACTCAGACTCCCAATTGTTATTGTCTCCGTCCTCATTCTTGTAGGCTCTGAGAGAACCAGTTTTCCCGTTGGTCAAGATGTACTGGGCACCGTTGTTAACAAACCACGTACAAGACCAGAAGCCACCAGAGGCTCCTGTAGCCGTGGAAGCTCCCTTGATGGATAGTTCCCCAAGCCTACTTATACAGATCCAAATTCCCGAGTCGTGGTCCATTTCCCACACCATCAACGCGGTATCAGCACTAGAAGACAACAACTGGAGTTTTTTGTTGGACTCTTGGTATTTGGGGGCCGAGAGGTCGTACAGGGGGTGCCAGGACAACCCGGTGACCCAGTCATCATGGCCCATGATCAATGCTTCAAAGCTTATGGCACATTTGGTGTGTTCGACTGCGAATTTGTACTGCTTGTTGCTCAACAAGATCAATTTCGTCGAGTCCTCGTCGGAATTGTCTATCTTCTCGTTGACTCTCAACCGCCACAACCGAATATACCGATCTTGTGACCCACTGGCCAACAAAAACTCATCCTCACTCTCTTGGGTGAAAGCCAAACACTTGATCCAGTCCTCGTGTCCGGTCAAAATGGCCGACTGCACCAAGTTATCTATCACTTTGTTGTGAAAGGTGAAGGTGTATACGTACAAGTGGGCGGTTGTGCCTCCGATGGCCAAAATATACTGGTTTTGTTTGACTTCCAATAAAGATAAAGTGAGCGGGTAGAACCCCAGTTTGACTTCAAAGTGAGTGATTTGATCCCAACTTCCAGACGAGTCGAGTCCCCAGAGAATCACGTGCCCGTCTGAACCACCTGTAGCGAATATTTTTTCGTTTAATACCGTAATACATGTTACTGATCCCGTATGTTCTGTCATAGTTTGCAGCAATTCGTAATGGTTGCTATTGTCTCTCCTCTGCCAAATACTGACTTTGCAGTCCTCTGCGCATGACACCAAAAAGGGAGAATTGGGGACAAACCGTACACACGTGACTTCGGCTGTATGGTTCTTAAGGGTGCAGAATACACCTTTATGGTGGTTTTGGGTTGGTTTCCATAATGCGATGGTTTTTCCGGCACCGTACGCCACCAAGTCGTGGGAATAGTCGTAATCCACGACAAAACTCTGCTTGTTTGCGCCCACAAACACGGCGTCCTGTTCGGCGGCAAATGGGACCTGTTCCATGGTGTTTCTGTGGTGATGGAGATGCCTTTTGGTTTTTCAAAAAAAATGAGATGCGAACATTAAAATCAGTTTGAACTCAATGGTGTCAGCGTATGTAGAAATAGTGTGATGACCTTTTATATGGAATAACTACTAACATCAGCAGGGTTATATTGAACCTGGGTGCCAACCCCGAATCCATTACCCAGTTTCACGATGAGCTTGCCAATGAATTGCCCGAGTTAAGGGGTAATTGGGGGTTCAGCTTCAAGATCTTCAGAAACAATCCATATTCAATTCCGTCCGGCCAGCCCGATTCTGAGGAGGTTTCCAAAGAGACACGCTTCCTTCACACATTATCTCCATCGTACATGAACGATTTATGTATATGTTTGATCAATCGGCGGTCTGTCAGTGTGTTCACCAACATGATTGATGAAGAGATCGGAGATTTGAAATTTGACACGCAGATCATGACGATTCCAAATGGCCATTTGCACAAAGGAGCTGCCACGGGGCTCAGCGATGTGTTCGACAAGTTTGCTGCCCAAAAATTGCAGAGTCTATGGACGTTGAAACAGAACGTAAGAGGTGATGGAGGCCTGATATACCAGCTAGAGAATGGTAACTTGACCATCAAGACGTCCAATGTCTTCCTACATGGAATTTTTAAAGGCTTACTAGTGGAGGTGAACGTAGATGATCACATAGTAGAAAGCACCAGTTCCGAGTACTTGGTAGAGTTATTTGACCGAATAATTATTGATTACAAGATCCCCAAGGGGAAAATGTGTTTCGAATTAATGGACTCAGAGAACCCTGATGAGTTGGGTGACTTGTGTTTCCAGTACTCAGAGATCTTGAATTTCTAGAAACATAAAAGTTAAATGTACATTATCTATGAGCTGTGTTAGCTTCTTCAGCGATTGCAAAAAAATTGAAAGATTGGTAAAATTCACATAAACAAAAAGAATTTGCAAATGATAGATATTTAGTGAACTTATTCAAAATTCCCAAAAAATCGGCACTAAAATAAACACACCCCACCAACTACAATGAGCACCTGTACTCTCTCATGGGCAGTTGGCAGCTGTCCCTATCCCATTTTTACCACCAGATACGAATGGTCGTGCACCACCGAGTCTCGCGAGATGGCATCGCATCTCAACAAAAACTCTTTTGTACCAGATCCTACTATCAAGCATGGTGAAAAAGGCCAAAGGAAAGTTCAGCAAAGAAGCCAGAATCTCCCAGAGGAAGCGAGAGGCCGAAGAATTGGTCAAATTACACCAAGAGGTAGCCGAGTACGACCCGGCTTCCAAGGATGCGGAAGTAGCTCAGTTTAGCCATCTTCCTATCTCTCAAAACACTTTAAAAGGATTGACAGATTCCAGTTTCATGAAATTGACAGACATCCAAAAACGCTCGATTCCCTACGCCTTAAAGGGTGAAGATATCATGGCCACCGCCAAAACTGGCTCTGGAAAGACGTTAGCATTTTTAATTCCCACGATGGAAATATTGTTGAGAAACAATATCACTGAATTCGATGGGTTGGCCGCCTTGATCTTGTCTCCAACGAGAGAATTGGCCGTCCAAATCTTTGAGGTATTGAAGAAAATCGGGGCCCACAATCAGTTTTCAGCTGGGTTGGTCACAGGAGGAAAAGATGTGAAATATGAGAAGGACAGAGTCTCAAGGATGAATATCTTGGTAGGAACTCCAGGAAGAGTCGCCCAGCATTTAAACGAGTCGGTGGGAATGGAAACCTCTAACTTGCAAGTATTGGTGTTGGATGAAGCCGATCGGTGTTTGGACATGGGATTCAAGTCTCAAATCGATAATATAGTTGGCCATTTGCCCAAGACCAGACAAACCCTACTTTTTTCTGCCACCACCACTGACAGTGTCAAAGACTTGGCAAGATTATCGTTGACAAACCCCAGGAGAATCGGCGTGTCTTCCGACAGTGACATTTCAGCTACTCCTGATTCATTGGATCAGTATTATATCAAGATTCCATTGGAAGAGAAATTGGATGTGTTGTGGTCTTTCATCAAATCCCACTTGAACAGCAAAATCTTGGTGTTTTTCTCATCTTCTAAACAAGTGCAGTTCACTTATGAAACGTTCCGGAAATTGCAGCCTGGGATTTCATTGCTAAAGCTATACGGTCGTCATAAGCAAACCGCACGGTTGGAAACCACCACCAAATTTTCCCAGGCACAACACGCTTGTCTTTTTGCAACTGATATCGTGGCCAGAGGCTTGGACTTTCCTGCCATTGACTGGGTGGTGCAAATTGACTGCCCAGAAGACGCTGCCACTTATGTCCACAGAGTTGGAAGAGCTGCTCGTTTTGGCCGAGAAGGTAAGTCCCTATTGATGTTATTGCCATCGGAAGAAGAAGGGTTCCTCAAGAGATTGGAAAACATGAAAATTGATATCAAGATGATGAACATCAAGCAGAAAAGCAAAAAAACCATCAGACCTCAACTTCAATCTTTATGTTTCCAAGACCCAACCATAAAGAACTTGGGGCAAAGAGCATTTATTTCCTATTACAGGTCCGTTTACATCCAGAAAGACAAAGATGTGTTCAAGGTAGAAGAACTACCTACGGAAACATATGCTGCGTCGTTGGGATTACCTGGGGCCCCCAAGATAAAAATAAAGGGAGGGGCCTCGTCCAAAGAAAAGAAGAATGAGTCCAGAAAGTTGCAGATGCTCGCTAAGACCGACGAAAATGGTGACGAGAAAGAAGGTAACAAGAAGGTCAGAACCAGGTACGACCGGATGTTTGAAAGAAAGAACCAGACGGTCTTATCTGATCATTACTTGAACATGACAGGATCCAAGAAAACCAAAGATTCTGACGAAGAGGATTCTGATGAAGAAGAGGAATTTATGGTGGTTAAACGTAAAGATCATCACTTATACGAAGAGGATTTACCCGATGCCAGCATCCCCGTATCAAAGAGACAGGCGAAAAAAGCCCTTTCCAAGAAATTGAGCGTAGCGACCAAAGGAAACCCCACGAAACTTGTATTTGATGATGACGGAAAGGCTCATCCAATCTATGAGTTAGAAGACGAAGAAGACTTCAAGAAGGCTGGTGATGCCAATGTGCAAAAGGAACAGTTTGTTACCAAGGAAAGTGAGTACATGGGTGTTGCTGATGTCCAGGATAAGTTAACAGCCCGAGAAAAGAGAGATGAAAAGAAAAGACGGAGAAAGGAAATCGAAAGAAGAGCCAGGGAAGAAGGATACGAGGATAGTGATGATGAAGGTGAAGCGGTCTACCGTCTCGGAGACCCCGATCTTGACCAAGATATGGAATATTCTGAAGCTGAAGCTGAAGAGCCTCAAGCCAAAAAGCCTAAATGGTTCCAAACTAACGATAAGCGTGATGAAACTGACAAATTTGTTGAAGTTGATCAACCAGACACTTTGGAAGATCTTGAAGCGTTGACTGCCAGATTAATAGGCAACTAGTTAATAGACAAAATACACGATGCATTTATTTGGATGGTTCTATGTAATTATACCTGTTATATGATAGGAGTGGCTATGAACTTGCCGTCTACTTCACCTAGCTTGTTTATGGTTCCTTGGTATTTGGGTTCGTCATTGTCATTATTTTGATCATTAATTTCTATTCCAGCATCGATATCCATGTCCTCCTCAGTTTTGATTCTGGGGGATTCAGGTGCTGGGGTTAAGTCCAATAGAACAAACTCCTGTAAGAAGGTCGAGGGAATTCCTGCCGTAACATCTAAGTTG
The DNA here is from genome assembly GCF_029203305.1 of Yamadazyma tenuis. Classification (NCBI taxonomy): domain Eukaryota; kingdom Fungi; phylum Ascomycota; class Pichiomycetes; order Serinales; family Debaryomycetaceae; genus Yamadazyma; species Yamadazyma tenuis. The sequence goes on from NC_089463.1 coordinate 142,410, forward strand.
ATATCGTTACCTAAGTTTATGGTTATTCTGCCAGATTTGTGAATATTGAGATGGCCAATTTGTCCATTGAGTTTGGAGTTTTCTGCTTTGTCTTCCTTCAGCTTAGGTGAATATTCAGGTAAAAGTTTGGGTAATTGGAACAAGCTGAACTTATCATCATTGGATTCGAACAGTCTGCTCATCAATTGAGCAATGTGATCGTGATCTTCAGCCAACTTTTTCGCTTCCACTTGACTCAACATGTCAACTGGCTGAGATATCTTAGACTCCAAGTTGGCTTTAGTTTGAAGAACCCGCTGTAATTCTGTTTGCGCAGAGTATGCCACATCGTTTGTGCTCAAAGGCTCTTCCTTGACGGGACTAGGCTCTTTGGACACTCCGAGTGCAATGACTTCTGGAGGTTCCGAATCGTCTCTCACGGGCCTAACAGGGAATAATACTGTCTCTTCATCAGCAAACCTGTACTGCTTGGCCATATCGATCTTTGTCAAGCCGTCATCGCCCTCATCGTCAGACTCACTGGCAGAAACCCGAGCCAACTCGGCTGGTTGTTTCAATTTTAAGTTCAGTAAGAAATCAGGACTTGGAGAAGCTGAATTCACCACTTTTGTATCTTTGGCAAACCCACCAGACACGGCTCCAGAGGAAAGCAAACCGGAAGACAACACATGTGTGTTTGCGTATTGATTATGCCTGCCACCTCTTCCTCTGGCGGGTCTTTGGCCTCTTGGAGGTTTAGCTGATTTGAACTTGTCTCTGTCTGAGGTATCTTCCTGTTTCACCTGCACATGTTTTGCCCGTTCTTCTTTGGACTTCCGTTCCACTGCCTTGGGCTTGAATTTCAACGAAGGCTTGACAGCTCCCGGTTGCTTGGTGTTCAACGATTCTAATCGGTTGGACATGTTTAGGCTCCTTTTATGTTTTTCTCAATTGATGTGATGAGGTCCCGCGCACTTGGCTGGAAAAAATTATATCTTTGAGAAGAGCATCGCCAGAGGACAGTTATGGCCAAGAGAAATACAAGGAAGACTCAGCAGAGTTTACCGGAGGACAATGAGATAGACGCCTTCCACAACAACAAGGAGAAGGTTTTGTTTGAGCAGGCGGGAGAATACGGTCCCAATAGAAGTGAATCTGAGTCTGAAGATGAAGAAGAAGTGATGGGTGTTGAAGATGATCTCGATGAAGATTCAGAAGACGAGGAACAAGATAGTGCAATGGACGATGACGAGGACAAAGAACAGGAAGAAGAAGAGGGATGGGGAGGAAGAAAGAACTATTATGGAGGTGATGAAGTAGAAGATCCAGTTGATGCCAAACATATGACTGAGGAAGCTATAAGGCAACAGAAAAACAATTTGAAAGAGTTGGGAATCGACGATTACTTGGACGAGGACTTGATGGAGGACTGGACCAAACAGGCGGAGGAATTCGACAGTAAAACCACCCTGAAGTCGCTGATGGTTATAAACGATGAGACTACTGATTTGGAGAAGTTGGATGCTTCAGAAAAAATGGAGTTATTGACAGAGTCTTTCCCTGAATTTGTTCCATTATTAAAGGAGTTGAACACGCTTAAACCATTATTGTCCAAGTTTAAAGCTTCGAGTGGCTTGCACCAGGTCAAAAAAGTAGCATTATCAGCATACCTTGGAGCCATCTCATCATATTTTTCACTCTTTGTGGACCATCTCCAAAGCGGCGAACCATTTGCCAGTATGAAAGAGCATCCTGTGATGGAGACGATTCTCACCACCCGACAAATATGGAAAGAAGCCGATAAGGTGAAGAACGTCAAAGAGCATGAAGACTCTGAAGACTCTGAAGACGAGTTCATGGATGCGAATGAACCAGAAGAAGTCGAGCAAGAGCAAGAGGAAGAAGAGGTTGGAACTAGCAGTGAAGAAGATGAAACCGATGAGTCTGAATCTTCGTCAGACGACTTAGACATCGATATCACCTCCAAACGTCATATCAAAGAAGTTGCAAATGGAAACGTGGGTGACTATATTGAGGCAGATACAATTGACGACGTGGACGCGGAAGATAAACAGAGACGGAAGAAGTCGTTGAGATTCTACACATCCAAGATTGACCAGTCGCAAGCCAAAAACCCCGAGAAGTTTACAGGAGATCTTGATTTACCATACAAAGAAAGGTTATTTGAGAGAAAACAAAGACTTCTTGAAGAGGCCAGAAAAAGAGGGTTGGGTCAGGCAGCGGGACAGGAGTTGGGAGATGACTTGGACGACCGTGACAATGACTCTGAAGATGACAGAACTGTTAATGACGTGAATGACGTGAATGACGTGAATGACTACTATAATTCCTTGAAACAAAACAAGCAGCACAAGAAAGAAGCACGGAAAGTGGCCCACGAGAGGGCTGTCAGCTTGGCCAGAGAAGGTAAGTTGGCCGAAGGTAAGGAATTGGTGGGAGAGGATGGGAAGAGAGCTCTTAATTTCCAGATCTTGAAGAACAAGGGTTTAACCACCAAGAAGAGAAAGGAAATCAGAAACTCCAGAGTCAAGAAGAGAATGAAATATGACCAGGCCAAGAAGAAACTCAAGTCTGTTAGACAAGTATATGATGGGGAAAAGAAAGGTCCATATGAAGGTGAAAAGACTGGTATTAAAAAGGGTATTTCCCGGTCTGTCAAATTGGCATAGATTAGCTAGTGAAAAGTTTGTTTCGCTTTCGCGCTTTTTGGATATGTACATAATATAAAACATAGAGACGGTGATGACATCTAAGGACAATGATGGACTGGAGCGCAAAAGTTCTCGGGTAAGCACCGACGATCTCTATCGGCGGTCGACCCAGTTCAAACTATGGTCTTTCACCAAAGACGAGTTAGAGACTATCAGAAAATCATCAAATGAAAAGGGCAAAACCTATGCCAATGCCAAGTTCGATAAGGTATATGAACGGATCAAGGCCGAACAGACAGACATTTTCAGCAAATATGGCGGTGCAGAGCTCAGCAAGAATGTGCTAGTGGATCTCATTACGTTGCAAGAAGAACGAAAGTACTTGAACTTCTACTCCAAGAATATCATCCAGGCTGCCAATTTCTTCCAAATGCCAACACAGGTAAAAGCTTCAGCTATGGCGTTTTTCAAGCGGTTCTACCTCTTCAACTCGGTGATGCAGTACCACCCCAAGTACGTGCTTTATACATGTTTGTTTTTGGCAGCCAAAAGTGAAAATTACTTCATTTCTATCAATTCATTCTGTGAACCATTACAAAAGACCGAGCCAAAGGACGTGCTCGACTTGGAGTTTATCGTCCTACAATCGCTAAAGTTCACGATAATGGTCCACCACCCGTTCAGACCATTGTATGGATTTTTCCTTGATTTTCAAGAGGTGCTTTTACAGCCTTCACCCGCTTCTTCTGATATAACGATTGACAAGATAGGCCAGCTTTATGACCAGGCCAAGAAATGGTTAAATGACCACGGCTTGATAAGTGATGTATCATTCTTCTATACACCGCCACAAATAGCATTGGCTGCCATGTACGACTCCAACCCCAGAATTACTGAGAAGTATCTCAGGCGAAAGTTCTTGAAGGATAAAGAACCGTTGAACACGATAAAAGAAGAGGAACCTGATGGTGTGGATGCCCAACAGAAGGATTCGCTACCACCAAAGGGAACAGAGGTATTCGATTTGTTGGTCAAGACGATTAGAAAATGTGTGGAGGATAGTAAGACTAGTCAAGAGTCTACTTTAGAAGAGAGCACCAAGATTGGAGAAAAGTGTTTTTTTGCCAATAATCCCGAAAAGTTGATAAACAAGAAGATCAAGAAACTCAAGAAGTTGGAAGCACAGGAACAAGAATCACCACAAGAGGCAAAGGTATAACTCTGTATATATGTACAAAATAATACACTATAAAAGGTATTTAAAACTCATCTACTGAATGCTATGTCATCTATACGCAAGATAGACTTGACACATTCGGCAGCTAAAGAGACAGCTGAGGTGTTAACCAAAACTGGTTGTAAGATATGATCGTTAAAAGTGTTAGTAGTACCAGATCTTCTGACAGAAATCCCAGCAAATCTTTCATTGTTTTCATGTTTGTTTTTCAAGTCAGTGATGACTTCGATTGGGTTCAAACCCGCATTTTCAGCTAATGTCACAGGAATAACTTCCAATGCCTCACTGAATTCCTTGTACACAAACTGTTCAACACCAGATAATTTATTACTCTCGTTCATCAAGATTCTCGACACCTCGATTTCAGGAGCTCCTCCACCAGCAATCAACCCTCTTTCTTTGACCAAACACCTGATGACACATAAGGCATCATGGATCGATCTCTCAGTTTCGTCCAAAATCAAAGGGTTGGCCCCTCTGACTATGATAGAAACAGTTGGTTTAAGCGACTTAGAACTTATACCAGTTATCTTAACGATCTTGGAACCACTGCTTTCCACTTCTTCAATCAAGTCAGCAGTACCCAACTTGTCCTCCGTGAAGCTATCTACATCCGCAATTGGTTTGCACCCAATAGACTTGGACATAAATTCTATTTCGTCTCTCTCGATATCCTTTATAACCATGATGTTCAACTTGGACAAAAAGTGCAAGGCCAAATCGTTAACAGCATCTCTCAAAATGGACTTTTGGATCAAAATGACGTTACACTTGGCCTTCTTGATCTTCTTACATATGTTCAACAAGTATGCTCTTTCTTCCTTTAAGATCTTATCCATCTGTCTGTAATCATTAACAACAATATTGTTTTCCATGTCGGGCTTTGGAGGACTTAACTGAAACTGAATTAACCCAATTCTGGCTTTTTCAACTCGAATGGGGCCTCCGGCATTCTTGATGACATTCTGTGTCATGACAATTCCATTCACTAATTCGGTTTCATCGATGGTTCCACCCAACTTCTTGACCAAGCGAATATCGTTCAAGTCGACGTTCGTTTTGGATTCGTCGGTGATCTGCAACACAGAGTCGACCGCCAATGGGGCCAATAAAGATGAATGTTGCGACACAATCTTGGAAGACAATGAAGTACTAGCAGCTTTGATCAAAGAATCCCGATCATTCAAATCTATCTTATGACTCATGTCCAACAATATCTCACAACTTCTTTGGGCAGCTCTTTGGAAGCTCTCTCCGATTAAGGTTGGATGGATTCCCTTATTTAATAATTTCTCAGCGGCGTTCAACAAGGAACCAGTCAAAATCGCCACTGAGGTGGTACCGTCTCCGGCTTCCACGTCTTGAGCAGCACTCACATCGACCAACATTCTGGCGGCCGGGTGCAAGATAGCCATGTGCTTTAAAATGGTGGCCCCGTCATTGGAAATGATGACTTCTCCTGTTTTAGTCTTGATCATCTTATCCATTCCTTTAGGACCCAAGGAGGTTCTGATGGCATCGGCCACAGCCTTGGCCGCGAGAATATTACTTCTACGGACTTCCTGAGGCTTTTCCTTGTCTTTGAACCGGGCGTTCGAAGGATTGCTGGCAACTTTAGACATTTTCTCCTTGTAAACGGTTGGTGGGAAGATGAAAAATTTATTTGTCAACGCTCACTAAACGCGCATCGATATTTGCAATTTGATTCGCATTTGCATTCATCAGCTTTAATATGACAAGGGACTACACTGTTTTTGAAGAAGTCAAGGCGACCAAAAAGGACATTCTTAACTGTAGATTTTCCAGCTGGTACCCCAAGTTGCAGGAACATTCGTTTGAAGCGGAGATTTTAGGTCCTTTACCATCTCAGTTTGTTGAGTACTTGGGGGCTGAAAGCATCAGATTACCACTCGAAGACAAGGTCGAACTTGATGTCACCAGCGATAACGAGTACAGTGACTGGGAGGATGAAGAAGACAGTGCAGAAGAGCTGGACCCAATACAAGGGTTTGTCGACCTCCACGAACAAGTGAATGAGGTGGTGAAGAAGTACCGGGCAGTTGCACCCAAGTTAAACTGGTCAGCGCCCAAAGACAGCTGCTGGATCATGCTCAACAAAACTATGAAGTGTCAAAGCGCGAGCGATGTGTACTTGATGTTAAATGCTTCAGACCACATTACTCATGATTTGGACTTTCCGTTCGAAGACACCCACGATGAAGAAAGTGATCCCGAGTTTGACTACGAGTTGGTGCTACGTAAGTGGAGAGACATTAACCCTGCATTGGAGTTCAGGGTGTTTGTGAGAAATGGCGAGGTGGTGGGCAAATCGCAACGGGACTTGAACTACTACGATTACTTGGAGAAGCTCATTGGAGATAATAAGCTTGATGACACAATCAACCTGTTTGTGAAGAAAACAGTTGTGCCGGTGATCGAGAATAGAAGCTTTATCGTGGATGTGTATGTTCCTAAGCCGTTTTCGAAGGTGTATGTGGTTGATATAAACCCGTTTACAAGAATTACTGACTCGATATTGTATACGTGGAGTGAGCTTTTGAACGACAAGGAGGATAAAACGAGACTTATAACTGAAACTAACATAGGCCGGTTCAAGACGAAAGCATACTCGGAGAACCAGGTGCCACTAGACGTGATACAAGCGAGCCTGGACCCTAATTCTTTGGCGCAGTTGGCTCGAGAATGGCAGATTAACGAGAAGAAGTAGGGAGGGTTGCCTGTTGGAATGTTAGAATTGAACACCAAAAGAAGAGATTGGTTTCTAAGAAATGGAATGTGAGTAATTTTCCGGTTTGGAAGGGAGGTTACTCAATTTGAAACAACCAAAGACGTTGGCAGAACAAAACGGAGTAAAATGTTGTATTTGTGGCAGGCGACTCTCACGGCAACTCAGACGGAAATCCATAAGGCTTCTCCTTTGGTCGTTGTTAGTGACTATTCATATCTTGTTGGGCGTATCGTCCAATGAGAGAGTCTTGTGTGAAAGCTGCTTAGTCGACAAAAGCTTAAATCGGATGTGACAAGATGAGAACTTCGCGTCTTGTCTGGAGTTTGTAATTGAATTAAAGGAATACACAAGGTGGAAGGGTAATTATCAAGTGGTTGCATTGCAGTTCGTTTTTCTTGGTTGTATTGTTTGTCCACATTGGTCCCACAAACTTGTCTTGTTGATTGTCTTAGTCACTTTCGTGTCTAAATGCTTTTGCCGAACTTTATGCTTATCATCAATGCACTTTGAGTTATGTTGCTTTTTATGTTTAGAAAGAGGCTCAAGAGCCTCATACAACTGGCTGGAATGACATAAGTTATAAACCTTGTTATATTTTTAGCAACATGAGATTAGAAGTTTGAGTAACTGATTGGAAAGCTTATGTTGATATGCAATTTGAAGCCGTGACAAAGCCATTCTACGGACACATGCTCAACGTGTGCTTGAAATTTGGACAAAGTTTAATTGTTTTTTGCGCAACTTCTATTGTTCGCATTATTTGCAACCGTTCTCGAACGGGTTGGAGTCTCATGTGGAGAGATAAGAACTTTGACTGGAGACAGCTTAAATCACTCTCAAGTACATACTCAGACATGATTATATTAAGAGGCTCAATTTCCGGGTTTTTGTGTTCTTCCATCAACAATTTAATATGGTCTTCCTTCCAAACATGTTGCTTACAATGTCATTGGCCTGGGTAGCTAGTGCTGCCACCATTCCCTCCGGTTTCCAAAAGAGAGGCGACGGGTACATCAAGTTGGGGTTTGACATTCAATCCGCCGGTCACAAAAACATTTCTCCTCCAGGTTTGTCCAAGAGAAGTGGAACTGATAATCTTCCATTGTTCCAGGACAGCTACTTCTACAAGGCTGATATCCAGGTGGGATCTCGGAACGATGCTATTAGCGTGGAAATCGATACCGGCTCGTCTGACTTGTGGATTATAGACACTTCTGCTGGAGTGAGCACTTCTGCTGGAACCTACGATTCTTCCAAGTCCTCGACCTACCAGTACGTCAACAACCAGTTTGAGATTGGGTACGTTGACGGGTCCAGCGCCACCGGAAACCTCGTCAAGGATACCGTCACGTTGGGGTCTGGGTCAGGAGGGCCAGTGTTGAAAAACCAGGAGTTTGGCGATGTCACCAGCACCAGTCTTGGTCAGGGTATTTTCGGTATTGGGTTCCCTTCTTTGGAAGCTGGACACCAAAATAGCAATGCAGCTATCTACACAAATATTCCTGCAAACTTAAAGGCCCAGGGATACATCCAGAAGAATGCTTATTCGCTCTACTTGGATGGAGTCGGAGATAGTAGTGGAACTGTTCTCTTTGGAGGCATTGATCACGACAAGTACTCGGGAGACTTGGTGACATTGCCAGTAACCAACAGTGACAGACTTAATGTCGATGTTGACAGTTTTGGTGTTGGTAATTCCAATATTAGCGACGGAACTTCCTATACCCTAGACTCGGGTTCGACCAACACCTGGTTACCAGCAAGTGCGCTTAAACTGCTTGCTGATGCCGCAGGAGCCATTTACGATTCGAACATTGGGGCATATGTGTTTAGTGACTGCAACAGTATTCCTGAGGTGAGTGTTAACTTCAATGGCATTTCGATTACGATACCTTCAACCGATGTGTCCAAGACGTTGTATTCGAATAACGGGAATGTCCTTGCGCAGTGTGGGCTTCTTTTCTTTGAAAACAATAACTATCCCACCTTGGGAGACAACTTTTTGAGACACGCCTACGTGGTATATGATCTTGACGATCGGGAGATCTCGCTTGCCCAGGTTGTGTCGAGTGCAAGTGAGAACATCACCCCGATTTCGTAGTATTCCAAAAATGTTTCTTTATCAATATACGTTTGAGAGCTTGTGTTTGTGTGCACCTTCCTTTTCGGGTTTGTACACTCAATTTTCGCAGCATTTCCGTTTTCCGTTAGCCCCCACGCGGGGGCCCCGCTGCCGCTGTATATCTCGCGATCGCGATCTCACATATTTTTCAACTCCAAACATGCTACAAATCACTGTTCCCAAGTCCAACATTCTTCTTCCAGAATACTCTGGTGCCCTACTCGAAGGAGTCACCTACAACAAGTCCAACAATTCGCTTTTGTGGGTGGAGATCGAAGGTGCCACCTTACACCGGTATTTTTTTGATACCGCCGAACACCAGGTCTTGTCACTGAACCTTCCGGGTGACTCGTTTGGAACATTAGGGCTCACCACCAACGACGACAAGGTGGTGTTGGGGAATCGCACGGGTGTGGTGGCGGCGGACTTCTCGACCCAGGAAATCACGCCAATTGTGTCGTATCCGCCAAATTCTCGGACTAGGTCCAACGATGGTAAGATCGACCCCCACGGCAATTTAATCGTGGGGACCATGTCAGACTTTCCGTACGAGACGGCGGCCGAGGGACTGGTGTTCCGGCTCAATTCCAGGAGCTTGAAGCTTGAAACCTGGAAAACCAACACCACAATTGCCAATGGGTTGGGATGGAGCCCGGACTTGACGAAATTTTATTGGACCGACTCGGGGAGCAAACAGGTGTATGTGTACGACTACGACGAGAAGAGTGACCAGATCAGTAACGAAAAGGTGTTTTTTGATGTCAGGTCTATCACCAGTGATCCACTGTCAGCTCCAGACGGGATGTGTGTGAGCGAGAAGGGCAACATTTTTGTAGCGGTGTTCAACCAGGCGGCGGTGTTGAAGTTGAACAGCAGCGGTGAGGTGGTCACCAGGTTCAACATCCCGGCTCCACGGATCACGTGTGTGACAATCGGGGGAAAGAACGGCGATGAGATGTTTGTCACCACCGCCGGAGACCACGGCAGGGGCACCAAGTCGGAGTATGAGGGAGAAGACTTGGGCGGCCATTTGTTTTGGTACAAATTGGAGGAGTCGGAGAGCGAGACCCAGTTTATCTGGGGAGGCGATGTTTAGGATACAATGTGATATAAAAATAAATATAGTGTTTTAGGATGCAAAGTAGATTGAGATTCTAATGGTTTAGGATGCGAAGCAATATAAAAATATTTCTGGTGTGGGATGCATAGCTTCAGTGCCAAGATGCAAAAGCACACCTAACTTCCGTGCTGCAGCTCCCACTCGTCACTCAACTTCAAAAATCGCTGCACAAACTCCTCAATGAGCACATTCTGCTCCGAACCATCCAGACGCAAATCGTTAATCTTCAAATTGAGGAGATAATTTTTGTTGGACGACTCGAAAGTGTCGGCCAACTTGATCAACGTAGAAAGATGCATCTGTAAGGCGGGAATTGTGAGGAGATTTTTGATGGTGGGATCGCTGACGATAAAGGAGAATCTGTCGGGCCGCAGAGGAGAGACAGGGGCGGTTTGGGCTGTGGTGGTGCCAACACCACCACGATTGTCGGCATGCCGCGCAGTATGTGTATCGCTCTTATAGCATGCTATTGAACAGTAGTTGACCGAACACCGAGGGCATTTGTATTTGGATACCTCGTTGTTGCATACCTCACACAACATGAAACAAAAATATTTTCAGATTAGATGAGATGCGACAAACCCACATCCGCAGAAGCATTATCAGAGGTTGAATAGTTAGGTATCTAGAACCCAATGCTTTAGTGGCTGAGTTCCTTACTACAGTTTAGACTTTACATTAATTATAAAATACCACTTGGCGCACCTTGTAAACCATATTCTAAGGTTTCGTACTTAAGGAATTTCCATATAGGCTATTTGTGTAGCCAAGAATCTCCCCGGATTTAGCGACCACCGGCATAAATTTAGTGGTGCATCGCAACATGATTTTTGTTTTAATTGTAGCAAAAAGGATGAAAATGGGTATGGGTGCTGTTTGGAACCCTTCCCGACACCCAACACAAGTGAGTGACTTCATTGACAAAAATCACTCAAACACCGGGTTGTAATGTCGTGAACCAAAATGTGGTCAGCAGGCCCGGTTAGGGGTGCAGTATATTAGATCGACATATATAAGTATGCGGGAGAGCCGTAGGCCCAGATCATGCTGAAGTGCGTTGACGAACACACGAGGAAGCCAAGAAATGGGACAAACTACCAAGAAAGAGATCAATAGAGGAGTTAAGACCGAGACTGAAACCTAATATAACTATGGAACCTGCGAAAGTTGCGGGGCAAGTGCGACTAACAATAATTTATTTGAAACTTTTACATTTGGAACATGCAGCACGGGATGCGCGGTCCCCAGACAGGAATGCGCAGTCTTCTTACGTTCTGCAAGCGCCTGTAACCAGCGCGGGCGTCTAACAGCAACTGACCGCAGATTGTGTGAAGTTTCATGACGAAAAATTTTTTATTATCTAGGTATTTTGCCACCATGCAAGCAATGGGGCGTTTCACGATGAAAATGACAGGGGTTAAAAAATTGAAAACAAGGCGTTAAGGCTAGATTTACCACAAGTGACGGCACCAGTCGTACTCAACCCAATAGTTATTGATTAATACAATAGGAAGAAATTACGCTTTATTTTTTGAGGGTATCTGGTTACATTCAATTTTGTGAGCATTTGCCCATTCATTGAATCATGCGCAGCAATCGTCTGTAGCGACTAACCTACAACTGACACTATAATATTCGCCCCCTGAGTATTAACAAGATCTCCTATGCACTGTTACAACGTGTTGTGGATACAGCCAGGTTGAACCGTGCGAATGACTCCAGTTGACAATAAATGATTGTTTCGGGCAAATCACTCAGCCGACTGTTTCTGGAAAAATTGCCCGACTAAAATACAATAGAGGCTTGCAGAGTTTCAAGTTTGTAATACGAAAGTTTTCATAGAGTAGTTGGTAAATTGATCGACCACGTACTTTCATGATAACAATAACACTCGTTACAATCCGAACAATCCATACAATAATAATCTAAATAATAAAGAATAATAATGTAGGATATAATGCAATTATTATTTCAAGCAGTCAAATGAAATTGGCAAGCATTTTAGTAGATGCGGTGTTAATTTAAATTTCTGCATGCAGACCCAGCAGGGGATTTGCAGACGAGACATTCAATAAAGGAGTTATGAGGAAAATCGTTGGCGTTGGCAACACACAAAGAAGGACTTATTCATTAAATACAGGACAATTATCGCCTAATGTGGTAGGACGCCGTAAATGTTAAAAGATTGTACAGTTAATCCCACCCGAAATTAACACCTCTGTTAACAAATTTATGTCGGCGCGACATCAATTGTTCATAGAAGCAGCGAATTAAACTCGCTCTATAGATCTTTAAAATTCGGTGTCCTTTAGTAACGAATTGACAGTTAGATAATTGAGATTCCTAGAGATTTTCTATGAATTCTAATCAAGTATTGTAAATTTCACACCTATTGACTTTGATATTCACCCTCCGCTTGAAATGATTCGTCTGTCCAACAGAATAAATTCTGAACGAGGAAAGTCTATAATCGCAGCCCGGTGGAAGAAAATTCTTGTCCCAAAATTCTCCCTATTCTCTCCTTTCTACGCCGAAATTCGCGCCAGTCCTTTAAAAAATTCGCAGTAGCAGATTCAATAATTCGTACCCAAGTATGTTTCTCATAATGAGGTGCGAATTCTCAGGGTCAAATTCCTAATTAAACGAACATGGATTATAGGTTTGTGTATGACGATGGTGAAAAAAAACCTTGTCAACGAGCAAGGGGAACCTACAGATGATGAAGTTTTCTGCGCATACCAAACTTATCCTTTTCTGATTTGAGACACCACGCGTAAATGTACCATAACTCCTATAGGCTGCGACGAAGTTCCTTATTTTCATATCTGCTGTTGATGCTCAAACTTTGAAATTCCCAGTATAAATGTTGACAAAGTTCCACTCTCGTTGTTTTATTAATTACGCCTAGCTGTTAAGAAACAAAAAAATGTTGACACAACATGTTGTTGGTATCTTCATTCTTTTGAATTTTGTGAATTCTTCAAACGAATTGATTTTCTTTAACGTACGAATTGTCTCATGTTGTTAGAAGAATTTATTTACTTGACAGCCCGCATTGATATTGTTTTCCAAAGCGACTAATATATCTTTCTAGTACTAACTTTTTCTGCTCAAGTAGCGAATCCTTTGTTATCTGTTTCAAATTTTCTAAAACGCTAAGCGTAAATTTCATATAGCAAATATACATTTTTCTTGAAAACTGGTGAACTTATCATAAGTGAGTCAAGACTTTGAGCAACTAGAGCACGGAATGCCTTCCATTAATTTGTGAAATTTTCTTTATATCTGGGCGAATTTTTAAAACAAGCCCTATGAATTCTTACTTTTTATAATGCGACATTTGGTTAAGAGAGGTACGCATTTTGGGCGAGATCAACTGTACACATATCTAATACAAGGTAGGAAAAGCACGCCTGCATATACGCACATACCTACAGATTTCTCGCGGTATTTGCATCCAGATGCTCTTGATGTATTTCTGTCATAATTCGTAAACTTTAAAAAGTTATATGCAATGGGGCATTACCTCTTCCCCCATGATTGTAACCATTAGTGGTACAATTGGGATATTATTGAAGGAAGGGTATATATCATGATAATCGTTAGGAGTCGTAACTCCGACCTTGGCACGCTTGCTCGTATTAGTGTTCGCATTGGAATTGCCAAAGTTAAATGTGAAGCTTCCTGAGGGCACGAGCAAGGGGGCCATAACCATGGCTCCCATCACCAGTGAATGGTACACGCTGGGAGAATCTTGAGGAGTGATGGGTGTCACGATAGGACTGTCTACCATCGCCACCGAAGTCTGATACGCACCGTCAAGCATGCGGCTGCGGAATAGTTGTGTGCTGGCAACGTCAATGTCACATAAATGGCTCCAAAACTTGTGGTCTTCCATAATAAACTTATAGTCCAATTTGTAGTCGAGGCAGCTCAAAAAGAATATTTCCAATTGCTTCAACATCTTCATGTCGATATTGGGAATCCCCAGAAGTTCGATTAAATTTATCCAGGTTTTGAAGGTATAACTTTGATCATTGTAGAGCTTGTTGGAAAGCACAAGGGACGTGATAACCAACTTCTGAATCAACTTTTTGTCATGAATTTGTACCACATGGTTTAGAAGAAACCGGTAAAGAAGTAGGATGGCTATTACCAGGTTTTCGACCCCAAGTTTGGAGATCAGGACCAATTTGGCCACTCTATTATTGAAGGGGTTGATGCCAAAGAGCTTGAATCCTAGACGATTAAAGGCCTGGAAGAGTGGCTCTTGTAATTTCATGGCAATGAGGTGATGGGTAAATATCACTGGGGATCGGGTAGGTATATATAGAGATGGACAGGACAATCATTAAAAATAAAAGAATAAGTGACAAGAAAAAAAATAATAAAATAAATTAAAAACCTAAAGTAGAAAACGGTTATGTAAAATATAAATATCCCCATGAAGCTCTACGCACTTAAGGAGACGGAAAAAGAAATGTGTAACCTAACGCTTCGCACAGCAAAATAAAGTTATTGTTACGGGAAAGGTGACCCGAGGGAGCATTAGTGCGCGACCCACAAACGCCATGATAATTAAGGAGAAATTTCACTGGTTAATGGCATGTAAAAATAAATGGGCCAGGGCAAAGCTAGATTGATCAGCATCTGATCGGCTAATGTGTATATGGGTGGTTGTCAGGTTATCACCACTGTGACCGTCACCCCATTCGGATTCGTTACAGGGGGCTACCACCGGATTTCGTTCGATGACCCTCTCATTCTGCATGTGAGCCAGTAACAGCATCTGCACCTGGCCTCTCCCTGGGGGGTGCAGGGCGTGGCTCAACCGGGATGTACCTGGTGTGTCAGCTGCAAAAGAAAAGCTTTGGGTAAGTGCAGGCGGCACGGATGATGCAGCAGTAAACAATTAAGCTTTGGGTGAATTGGTTTGTGCCAAGCGTGAGTGGGTGTTAGGGTATTAGGGCGTATTGGTGGATATTATAGAGTCCATGCAGGTTGCAATCGAAGAGTGCTAGGTAGGCGGTAGAGGTATGGGATACGTATATGGCGGTAAGGTTAGGAGCAACGTGGAGCTTTGAGTGAAATCCGGAGAAAGTATTTTTTGAAAAGCTTAATGCGGTGATCGTGCAGGGAGCAGATGAGATGCACTGAGAGGGTGGTAGTTTCATATCCAAATACGGAGTTTCAGTTTGGGCGGAATTTCCCCCAATGGCTGGCGCGGAAATTGTCGCACTAGAAACGGATATTGAAAGAGAAGGTGGATGGAGGTGAAAGTGTAGAGGGTTTTGAAAGAGAGACAGTGGCATTGGCAGTGTTGGTGTTATAAATCCAGGATGGCGTCAAGGGCGGAGCTATACTTTTACTCCCTGCTCCTGCAGTCATGCGGTGAGGTAAAAGCCTAAAGGGGATCGCCGTCTAAGAGTTTTTTGAGTCTGCTGGCATTGAAGGTTTTGAGACAGCTGGCGCTGAGAGAGTTTTTGAATTTTAGTATTGTAACTAACACTGGGTTTATGATTGCTCTCATATTCCAGTAGTATCCGTTTATATCCGGATGGGTCAGATAACACCATTGTTGGGACGAAGTGGCTAAGAATACGACCTCAAGCATCTCAGAAGCCAGAAGCCATGTTGAAAAGCAGCCTTGTAAAAATAATCACCCAGGGATATACATCCATTCCACTATTTTGCAACCACATTACAGTACGAGAACGACATTCCCGCGACATTACCGCTGGCCCGCGACGTGCCGGTGCTCGCCAGGAACAGCAATTGTTTACAGGTGGCGAACCCGGTGCCGCTAAAAAAAGCAGGCATATGAGAGTGACAGGATAACGGGATAGGTGGTGTATGGGTTTGAGGTTGGGGTTCCATTATGATAAAAGTTACCAGGAGGTGATATGTAGTATGTTACAATGGAGTAATGGACTATAGGCCAGTAAACTTTCAGCCTCCCACCTCCACGCCACCTAACTGCGCCAGTGTCACCCACGCTCCATTGCACCAACACCGCCTAATTCCACCTTGAGCTTGCTATTTAAATCGCATCGCAACAAATAAATACCTTTTCAAACCACTCACTGATGTCACAAATATGTTGCTTAAGTTCAAAGTTGTCCACTACTACCTTATCCCACTAGTGTGCCTCGTGGTATGGTGGGGCATGCTCACAGCCCTCATGGTGTGCTGGGTGGTGCAAAACAAACCACAGTATTCGTGGAACACGGAATATCAGGTACCTCCATACATTAGTGACTTGGGTGCCACCAACCTCCAGCCACTATTTATTCTGTGCGCTGGGTTCCAGGCAATCTTCTTTGTGGGAACCCTCACCATGGAGTACTTTTTGCGCCGGTACAAGAAGCTTCAACCGTTTGTGCTGAAGAAACAGCCATTGTTCAGCATCATTTCCATCGTGTGTGCCATTATCGGCCAATTGGGCATTTTATTTGTATCCATCTTCAAAACTACCCGCTTCCACCGTGTGCACTTGCTGATGGTAGCGGTTTTCATTGTGTTTTCCTTCTTCACGTGTGTGTTCAACTTTCTCAATTCGTTTATCTTTGGCTACTATCCCACCCGGTTGAGTCCCAACCACGAAAAAGTCATTTTCGGGACCCACCGATGGGCCAATCTCTACATGGTGTCGTTTGTGCTTAAGACCTTCTGGTTGGTGGGGGCAGTGGTGTTTGCGGTGCTCTTTGGCTGGTACATGAAAGACGACCACCCCAGTTTATCAGCCGCATTCGAGTGGACAATTTCATATTGGTACGGGTTTCTCTTGGTGTTGTGGGCAATCGACTTGTTCCCCAGTGCCGTCAAGCACTACCAGCTCCGGCACCCGGACCAGTATCCGGAGAAGGATTTGTCACATATTCACTTGGATCCTAATAACCCAGCGGATTTGACCAAGTTGGAGGAGCGGTCGGTGCTGACCTTCGGGTCGCCTACGTTTGCCGGCCAGGAGTTGTAGGTGGACGTTGTAAAATGTATATTATAGATATAATAAATGCTTAGAAGTCGAAGACGAGCCTGAGAACCTCTAAAAGGGCACCTCCACAAACGAGGAACACCAACAAGGCTATCCATGCTTTGGGAAGTGGGTATTCGACTTTGTCGGCATCTTCCTTGAATTGACCGGTTTGCTTGAGGGTGTTCTTTTTGCTGAACTTTTTGTTGGCCAATCTCTGTTTTGGGGTTTGGACAGCCTGTGGATGTTAGTAATGGGGAGGAAGGGCGTTGGACCCGGGATGGGTGACTGGCTACTGGGTGTATGGGTCAGCTAGCCACTTTAGCCCCCGGGTGTATGGGGCAAAAAGTATACATACCATGATGTTAGTATGAACGTGTAGGTTGTGGATCACTGAAAAAATATGTTTCGTGGTGGCCAGCGCACCGCGAGCAACAACACTGGGGAAAAAAAGTAGCGCCGCCCGGTTTCGATCCGGGGACATCAGGGTTATGAGCCCTGCGCGCTTCCACTGCGCCACGGCGCTGCTACTACGTGCTTTTTGTTGCAGGGAGGTGACAGCGGTGAGAATGGCGGTTAATGATTGATTCTGGAAGTAGAAGTTTATTGATTGAGAATTTCTACGTTTTTGTGTTAGATATGTTAATTTTGACTTTAGCACCAAAGGTCTTCGTCAGTTAGTACCAAAGAGAAAATTCCGGATGAGAAAGCTTCAGAATGAGAGCCCGTATCATCTTCCAGGAACTCGCAGCATTCGTCCTACTGTCGTTCGGGCGATCCTCCGTGCGACCCTGCTTTGTGCTTGCCTCCGGTGTCTAGCGTCACTCCTGTCACCCCGGCACCGGTAGTTTATGACTTTCCAGCGCGGAACCCTCGGACTAACTCCCATACCTCCCATCAGCCTTATAAATACCATCCGCAAAGCCCCCATCTTCTGCACACCCCCTGTCAACCTTCCCTATCCCATCTCCGTATCTCCGCATTTACAGTAGATGCAAAGTCGCGCGCTTTACTTTTCCCAGAACCCATCACCCATGAATCAGCCTCAAGATTTTAACACCACCCTGAACCAGGTAGATCAGACACAAAAGTATGCCCCCACCAATGACTTCCCCAATATACCGCCAGGTAATGCCCCACCGTCTTTTGCCCCGTTCTCCACTGCTTCCACCACCGAGCAGCGCGCCCGCTTACGGGTTTCCAAAGCTTGCGACCGCTGTCGTTCCCAAAAAATCAAGTGTAGTGGCACCTTCCCATGCACAACATGCTTAAAACACAAACGAGAATGTATCTACAACCAACCTGGAATGGGATTGTCCAAAAATGGTGAAGGTTCCATGCCTAACGGACCCCCCACGATTCTCAACGCCCAGATGGAAAAAGAGTTGCCGTATCTCACTAAAACCGATGACAAAACATATATCCGGCACTTGGAGAATCGACTCCAGTACCTCGAGTCGCGGCTCAGCTACGACGGGTCTCAAATATACAGTAGCATGCGAGACGGTGAAACAGAAAAGGAGGAAACCAACCTTTTTTTGAATCCTCTGTCAAAATGGAGGTACTCCCATCGCAACCAGGTACTTCTCGTTGACAGCTTGTGCAAGACCATCTTCGAGACCCTTTCTCCCGAGAATAAGGCCAAAGTACAACTCCCTCGGCCACAGTACTTTGGGTGGAACCTCAGTGGCACCCACTACTTGGGGAACGATGAGTTGCCCGAACCGCCGTTTGTCAAGCTCCCCAACACCATGGAGTTCTACACGGACTATTTTTTCCGGGAAATCAACCAGCTCTATGCGTTGGTGCACGAGCCGGTATTTATTCAGCAACTCGCGACCTACTTGGAGATGGCCGACAACCTGGAACGAACGTCACAGGCTCGGTTGTTCGAGGCCATGTGGTACTTGATGGTGGCCTTGAGCATCCGGTTCACTGAGTTTGAGAAAAAACGGGATTTGCTGCTCGAGGCCCTAGAAATGGAAGAAAAGATGTTCCGGTACGCTTACCGAGTGGTGAGCATCTTGAGTTTCCAGTGGGAGTCGTTTGAATTGATCCAGTGTTGGCTCTTAATCACCCTTTATCTCCGGATAACCCATCGTCAAACCTCGTGCTTCTACTCGTTGGGATATGCCGTCACCATGGCCAAAGCCATGGGAATTTCTCGAGACCTGCTGAGACATCGGTTGTTAGGGACTCCGTACGAGGAGATCAAGGCCCACCGAGTGTTCTGGGTGCTCTTCACGTTTGAGAGGCTCATTGGCCTTCAGAATGGGCGGTACGGCCTTATCGGCCAGGACGAGGTGGAGATCCCGTTCCCCCTGTATGACTTCACGGCTGAAAAAACCAGAGATAATTGGATCACACTCCCGTCCTTGGCCTTGATCCACATCGCCAAGCTTGCCACGTTTGTGCACACGTCCCGACTGGAGAAGTTGGATCTCGTCAAGTACCAGCAGATAAATAAAGAGTTGGTAGGCTTGAATGCGTGGTTGAACACCAATGGCTTTTCGATCAACGAGCTTTTCAATGCCCCTGATGAGAAGATCAGCTCGCTCGTGAAATCCCAGGTCATGTTACACTACTATGACTTGGTGCTATGTATCCACGGTAAGATTTTATTCAACTTTGTGGGTAGCCGGATCGCAACCCCGGGTCTCAAGATCGAAATGGTGTTGGACTCGTGCAAAAACATCTTGAGCGTGTTGGCCAAGGTCCACAAAGCCAACCTCCTCTTTGTGCCATGGCACTTGACATTGATGTTGCTTTTCAACGTGGGGGTTATTCTCTTGGTGCTCATCAACGCTGGGTTGTATCTCCCCACCGCCAGGAGCTTATACTTCCAGACAACCCAATTGTTGTTGGTGTTGAAGCGGGCCAACGTCAAGTCCAGTGACAATAAGGTGCTTATCAAGAGACGGTTCAAGATGTCGGAAGAGTGTCTTTGGGCTTTGAAGACCACCAGCAAGATGGTGACGTTGCGGTTCGAACAAGATCTCCAGAACTTTGCTGCGATTGGAACCGACCCAGGGTCGTCTGAAGTCAACCAGGCAACGTTCGACCAGTACGGGTTTGTCAAGGAGACGGAGGACGAGTTTAAAGAGGTTTCAAGAACGGGTAAACGTCGGAAAACCGAGGAGGTTGTACAACCAGTAGAAAACGTGCCCCACCACGCATATGCTGATTTCTTCCCAATGACAGGCACCAACTCCGACAAGAGTGAATTCAATGAGGAGCCTCTTCCGGGAGACCCTAGTTATGTGAAGGCGGATACTGCAAGTGCCGGGATCTACAATAATCTTTTGTGGTTTGACCGATGGTTTGACAGTAATCTTGATAATGAGGTGTTTATGTCGGGGATGGATCAGTCTAATATGCCACCACCAAGTGCGAGTACTGCCACCAGTAGCTCAGACATTTAGTTGTATAAAGTATATAAAGTAGTTTACAACAACCCCCACCTACCCCAGACCCCATATTAATAGTTTATCCGAGACGTCTAGCGCAACCGTGCGAAAACCTCTCTAAAGCGAAAGGAGAACAAACCTCCGCGGTGTACCCCACTAGGCGCAACCGCCCCCCAATGTGCGTGCACAAACCATTAGGCCCGTTGAGGTATCGTGGGGGGGCCCTATAACCCCACAGCTATTGATTCCGAGAATCCCATATTAATCATCACCCGTATTAACAGGATACCACCAGGTGACTGGGCTTAGTAGCCCATAGACACACCATACACTCCCCACTCTCACTCCGGTCTCACTGCCATTTTACACATATTCCAAAATATCTTCTTGACTATACAATTATTTCCATGTGTCAGGACCAAAGTACCCCTTCTCCGGAATAGCTTTATATGGCGTCAACAAACCGTCAGCCGTGTTATCAAACACAGTGTTTCCCCACCAGCTCAAGCTGCCTCCAGGGTATGAAATACACAAAAAGATAATCACCCCCGATAAGGCGACTCCGATATCCAATGCACACGATAACACAAAGTTATATTTCAACCACCAATTACCCCATTTTCTTTTGATGTACCAGTTGAAGAGAATACCCACTGCACATGCCGATGTATAGTTTAGTCCCGTGGCAGGAGGATAGTTACCCATGGCCCCAAACACAATGACCCAGTTCCAGTTCTTTAAAACCTGGTTATGGGGGAACTTCTTCTGCAACAACCAGGTGATGATCACCAAGACAGCACCAATCCAGAAAAGATGGAGAAAACCCGCATATATCTTGCCGGGTGATACCAACCGCTTGGGGCCCACCAATGACCACACCACACTGGCTGCAAAATTAGTGGTTCCCTGAGGACAAGTAAAATGGTCGGGCTGATCAGCCAGACAAATACCATCGACGTTGTTCAACATGGCGATCAAGATCCCCACCTGGACAAACGCCCCGATGATACATGAGCTCAACTGACACCAAAACAAGGTCTTCTTGGGGATTTTCATATAGTAGCCCAACTTCATGTCCTGCGAAAAGTACATGGCTTGAGAAATTCCCGTGTAGGCATAGAATTTCCATGCCAATGACACGATCGGCTTGGATGGGTTCATGGCATAACCGGCAATGATCTGGCCCAACACCGTCATACAGTTGGTGTTGATGTTGGTCCTGGCGTAGACAATTCCCACTGGCAAAATGAACACCATCACCATCAACAAGGCGATGGTAATTCCCCACACCGGCCATTTGGAATCGTACTTCTCCATGGTGATGATTGTTGCGGCGTAAACCAACACCGTCAACAAGCCGTACCACCACTTGGGCACGGCCGGGTACTTTTTCATTTCCCGCACGTGAACGTCTTCTCTCACACCGCCGGTCAACGATCTCACAATGTCTTTGCCATGGTACAACACCACGTAGCACACCGACAGTGACAACACCGCGTACGAGACCCCGTAGCCGATGGCATAGGTCGCCGCCAAAAACGGAGGGGAATATTCTTTGTACGACTCTTCATTCAAGGCCATGGTCGAGATATCAAGCACCCGCAGCCCGTTGTAGGCCTGACCCGTGTTATCAAACACATCAGATGATGAGATCGGTAAGTACGCAAAGAACATTACATTCTTGTAGTACAAAATCAATGGTAAAATGCCAAAGAAAATGAGCCAACCGATAATGGTCATAATTTGCAGCCAAAATGGAATCAAGAGCGGCGATCCGTTCGCATAGGTGATTTGCAGCCAGTCGAAAGTGATGGGAGAAAATCCAAGTCCTTGGATTTGTCCAAAGATCTGGTTCACCACTACGTTATTGGGGACGATCCAGCATATCCACGTGAAGTAGGAGAGGGCTTGGAATATAAACCCGGGGAAAAAGTAGTACACAAACAGGCACAAAAACACAATGAGAAAAAACCGAAGTCTACTGACTCTCCAGCCGTCTGCGACTGGATTGGCGTTGGAGTGTAAAGAGTCAAAGAGGGCCACATTGGCCAAGGTGTTGGGCCAGTAGTTATGAGAATCTTTCACCAAAACATCATCCACAAGCCCAGCAACCCCCAACCCAAACAACTGACACGTCAAAACCATGAGGATCTGGTAGCCCGCGGGTGCGGGCACACCGTAAATATACTGGGCTTGGATCACGTCGGTGGCCCATGCGGCCGTAAAGGAGATATTGGCCATGATAGTCACAATCGTGTGCTCTTTCTTATTAAAGTGCCTGTCAGGGTTCAACACAAAGGTCCCGAACCGTCCCAAGTCCATCAGCCACACAGGGAGCACCCGGGCAAGAAACTGGCCCAACGGATACAGTACCAACTGTGCTAGCGTGGAGGTGACTGTGATTCCGGGATACCGTAAAGCGAAAAATTGGTTAATGGCAGCACCAACAACCGTGAATAATACCGCCACGAAGTAGCACCGAAACGAGTTGATGGGCAACGACTCATCATCACCGGGGCGTACTACCGACCGCACCTCCGGCAACGGGGCGTCATCAGCAGATTCATCAAGGATTTCGGTGGAGGAATACTTGATATCTTCCAGCTCGAGTGGAACCTTGTCGTATGGCTCTTCTGTAACGTAGACCTCTGATTTTGTGGGCGAAAGCAGTTTTTCCATTTGTGATGAGATACATATATGCAGCCTCCCTCTTTATATACCTGGACCTCCACACCTGAGTTATCAGTGCTATCACTGGCGTGATATCCAATCACCGCGGAAATGGGTTGCACCTTCCCAGGATGAGCGCAGAGGCGGTGCTGCATAACCAGTTATCGCGATTAGCGGACTGGGGATGGATAGATATTTATTATTGGAAGCCTATAGCGCTATAGATATGGCAGACACCCAGTCAGTAATGTCTTTGAGATCATTTACATGGCCGTCTCCCCCAAACCGGTCCTGGATCCGGTCCTTAGCTGTCTCTGGTCTCCACCTCCATTTGGTGCGTTTTTCGCAGTCGAGTCCACCCGGTCCGTACATCACAAGTCTCGCAACATACTTACCAATACTGGGCATATGCTTGAAGCCATGGCCCGAGTCCCCGGTAGCCAACACGAGCGTCTCGCCGTATTGCGGATGTTCACACACCAAGAAGTTGCGGTCGGGGGTGTCTGTACACCAGCAGATTTTGGCTTGCACGAGCGGACGATCAGCCAACTGTGGTAATGTCTCCTGTAAAAGGAGACGGATGTCCCGCTCGGCAACATGGGGGATCTGGTTCTTGTACACGGGCACCGACGAATCAGCCGCAGTGGAGTCGCCCACATAGTGCGTGTAGCCTGGGAATTCGTTGCAGATTTTCAACTCATTTTTGGTGTAATCAGGCTCAAAGAAAAACCCTTTTTCCAAGTTACACACCACGGGCATGCCCTTGAAGGATGCTGCCTCGTCGGGTGTCAAGCGGATATGGCCGACCGTCCAACACTTGGCCAAAAGTTGGTCTTCAAAGTCCATGATTTTCACAGACGACGCACCGGCGGCCACAATGGTGGTGGCTGCAAAAACCTTTCTACCATCACTGGTGACACATCCCAACACGGCGGTGTTATCGGCATTGTAGAGTAAGCGAGCGACTTCACTCTCTACGTACTGGCCACCAAGCCGGGCAAACTCCTTGCCGGCGGACACCAAGGCACTTTTGGCGTCTGCCCACCCACACTCTGTTTTCTGGTAATGTCCCTTCCAGTTGGCCAACAGTCCCGTCAATTGCGGGACTACCGCACGAAACTCGTTGGGAGAGTTCAACAACACTGTCTCGTGTTTTCGGTTCTGCGATTTGGTGAAGTTTCTAACACTTTCGAGTTCCTCATACTCGGCACTGGGTTCGCCCTGACTGGTGGCATAAACTATACCTGTTTCGTAGAAATGGGGGTAGAAAACCGGGTCGTTCTGCCACCCTTCCAATGCCTCGACTGCTAAGGAGGCGGTGAAGGCCGCATCCTCGGGGTATGCCAGCTGAATAATCTTGTTGATGTCGTATCCAGCACTGAGGGTTGATGGTAGCGGTTTTGGGTCGATGATGGTAACAGACTTGAAGCCGTTTCTGAGAAGCCACAACCCGCTGGAGAGCCCAAACGTTCCGGCTCCGATGATCAATACGTCCTTATCTTTGGGAGAACTCATGTGTGTGTGGAAAGTGGGAAAAGTGTTGCCGGCATTTGGTTATCTTTTAAATGGAGCTTTTCGAGTCTACCTTCCAAAATTCGCAGCGCGGAATTGTTCCGCAGGATCGCACCACTTTGAGGAGCCAATAGGCGGAGAATGGCGGTGGGTAGGCTCCTGGTGTAAATGGCAACTGATAGCTGCAAGAGGAGCTATCAGAGGCGACCACCCCACAATGTAGTTGTTTCAGGCGAGCGGGAAATACTTATCTGTCCATTAAATTCCAATAAAATGTCAAGTAAGGGACGGAGAAAGAAAACTCAATAGTCTAGTAAAATCCTACAAGAGACCCCAAAAATCATAGCAGTTCAACTAAATACCGGAGAACCTTATGCCTGCTAAATACCTGTAGATTAGTTGTATCCGTTATACCAACAGAATATTGCACACCGGATCCACAACAAATTCCCAATACGTCTTCTTTTCCTTCCCTTTCGCCCTATCATACAAACTTCGCTTTTTCCAGAGAGTTTCCACCGCAGACTTGGCCTTTCCCACGTTTCCCAATCCCTTTTGATCTATCATGTCAAACATATTAAGAATATCCAACTTTTGCACCTCGCTCATCGGGTCTGCAAAGTCCAACTGCGTCGAAATCATGTACAAGGGCCAGGTCAACGAACTCCAGAAGAAGTTGTTGCTGATGATGATGAACTTGGTATAGTTGAAGATCTTGGTGACGAGGCTGACAATAGACGGCTGGCTGGGTGACTGGTAGTAGAGACACGAGGTAGCATATAACAACCCACACAACCGTTTGATCTCACACGTAAGTAGAAAACAGAACTCTTCCATATTCGCAGCCTCATCGCTAATTTGGTCATAATAGTAAAATAAACACCCGTAGTTGTCATCACAGCTAGCCGGCAGCTGGTCTAAAAGCGAGTTGTCGATCATGTAGAGAAAGTTGTCGGGATTGAAGTGTTTCATTTTGATGTTTTCAAGCTCATCCATTATGGCAGCCCGTTTTTCTCTGAAAGTTTGCTGTGGAAGAGCCAGAATTGACAAGTCGGTGATATCACTGACGATCCTGATTAACCGCTTGTCGCAGCCCATCCATGGAATCAATACCACCTCTCCTTCCGCCTGCCCGAGGTGCTTTGTCCATTCTTCGTTGAAGACGTTGGACTTATGGCAGGCGGTGCGGCCCATCGACTCCTGATACGAGAAAAACTCGACCGTGTAGGTGAAAAGCTTGCGTTCTACCGGGTCGGTGACCGCTCGCACTTCACTCTGGCGAAGCAACTGCTGGCAGCTTCGGAGTTGGTTGCTCCAGTTGTCATTACACTCATCTGCCAAGTAATATAACGTGATGATGAGAAACGACACCCACAAATCCACTCTAATTTCTGCCAGCTCGCCCTGAAAGCTCTTGGCCATGTGCTGTAACCCGAGGTTCCGCAACCGTATGCCCTGCATCCTCCAGTAATGACTTTGTGTTTTGTCCACAAACGCAGATTTCGAGAGATAGATCGAACTAAGGCCCAACATCAACGACAAAACGTGCGGGTACTTCTGACTATACTGGAGCAATGAGCCGACATCCAAACCCTCGTGCACCACCATTTTGGTGTTATCACCGCCTAGAAACAGACTGGCACCGTGGTGGAATTTCAAGTTTCCCATGTTCACTGGGTTGAGCATAGGTGACACCAGCTCTATATAAAACACAAGCGTATACACAAGGTCGCTGTTGGAGGTTATAAGACCGTGATCATCAAATCCCCTTATGAGGGCATGTGGGACACTAGATGGAGCCATCAGTAGCTGAAGAGGTTGTGGTGGTGGTGATTCAAAGTCATCGTAGGTGTAGTTTAACAACATGAGTTTTTCCTGCAGTCGGACCGCCACAAACCGGTGGAAGTTGTGGTCCTTAGGTACTACCGTGCTGGAAGTCCGATCATGATTTTTGCGCTTGGACCAGACACCTTGTCTGCCAAAAGCCTTGTTTTTGGACTCCAAGTCTTCTTTGAACTGGAGTTTTAAGCCGTAACGGCAGCGGAGGTTTTTGTGGGTGCAGTTGAGACACACGGGTTTGGATTCGTCGCACTTCAAGTGTCTTGTTTTGCAAGTAGAGCACCCGGAACGAGATCTCTTGGGTTCACTCATTGTAGGCAAAGGTATAGTTCTGCGATTAGATTTTAAGATTTGGTGCGATTTGCAGAAATTTGGGGATAAGCTCTGGAAGCGCGACAGTTGGGAGGTAGCCGATGAGGCCACAGCAGTTGGTAGGAATTATAAATGGTAGGCGTGTCAGTAAAATAATGATTGAGAGGGAGACCAGGAAGGTGGGAAGTATTGGCGGTAACCTTATGGTCCCCCGCTACCCCAAAGTCTTGACTGGCTCCCGACCTCTCTAAATATATTCCCGCAAACCATCCGATGGCCCATTCGCTCATATTAGGAAACATATACCCGCAAAACTCTACCCCCAAAACCCTCCCCCCCAAAAAAACACCTTCCGTACATGGACAGCCGGAAAAACGTTTTGGGGTCACGGGGTGTCACTACCAACGAGAAGAACAGGCGTGCGCACGACAACCTCTCCAATTGTTCCACTGTAGGTGCTGGGTTATCCCGATAGTAGAGGTAAACAAAAAGCGCTCACTAACCGTTCTTCCCCAAACCCACAGAAAAAGAAAAAATCCCTATAAAACATACCTTCTCCCAAAAATTTCTCTGTTCGTTTTCACATCACTTTTTTATAACCTCCCAACTTACTACTTTTATTAATATATCCCCCACCCCATCCTTATTTCATTCCCACCACATGACCGAGGTCGTTAATGATATAGACGCCAACTCTCCTAAGGTCGCAAAGACCAAGGACGATAGGCCCTATAAATGCCCCATGTGCGAGAAAGCATTCCACCGGTTAGAACACCAAACAAGACACATCAGAACCCACACGGGTGAAAAACCCCATCCCTGTACGTTCGCTGGATGCACCAAACGCTTCTCCCGAAGTGACGAGTTGACCCGTCATTTGCGGATCCACAATAATCCCGTCACCAGAAAGAGAAAGAACAAGATGAACCACGACTATACATCCCAAGACTTGGACGAGCACCGCCATTCGGTTCTGGACCTGGGGCTCGCCAAGTTGGCCGAGGCTGCCGCCATCCCCGTGCAACTCCAGAGCCTTCCCAGCGGGGCCCAGTTCATCCCCGTGGCCATCGATAAAGGAGGCCAGGCGATCTATCATCAGGGGTACCCCATTTACCTTGTGACAGCAGGACAAGGAGAGCAGAAACCGTACCAGCTTCAGAACGGACTGGCGGTGTTCTCCATGCCGCTGTCGCCCACCACCGGCTCCGCCACCGGTACCTCTGGCTCCACCACCGCGCCCTCCGGACCGCACCCTTCGCCGCAGGCTGCAACCTTGACTCCGTCCATTATCAAACTGGAACTGTCCAGCTCCATCGGCGTGTTTTCTAACGAGTCTTCGTCGCACTCTCTCAGCACCTCGCCCGACCAGACCTTGTATACCCCTATCCCTGGTTCCGCCAAAAAACTCCCATCGCTCACCAATTTGAACGAATACTTTGTCTTGAAAGCAGGCTCCAACAAAACCTCCAGCTCCTCGTTGTCGTCGATGCAGTTTGGTGCTTCCCATGCCTCTCACCCTAACCTCCCATCACTCGGATCGCTTCCTCGGATGACTCCCATCAAATCAATTCCCGTTCCCAATCCCCAGCGCAACATCTCCTATCCCCTGACTCCATACTCGCTCGGGGCCTCCGCCACCTATTTTGCCCCGCTGCAGGGCCTCAAGGTACGCGACAAGTCGTCGTCCAGTTTGAACTTGGAGTTTGCTCACGCCCAGAAGAAACTGAGACCAAGCTCTCCAAGCCTGTCGTTCACCAACTTGGTGATGACGAGCAACCTGTCGTACCATAACCCCGGGTTTATCATCTCGCCATCCGAAACTCCATTGCAGACTCCGTCACAATCGCCTCATCTCAAGCCGGCAAATGCTCAATTGCAGCCGGACTTGGTGAAGTTGAACAGTAAGTTGACTGAGGGTGAAGTGGTTGTGAAGCAACAGGACAACACAAACTCCATAGCCAATTCGGGTACCCAGCTTCCGCCTATTCGGTCAGTGTTTAGTTTTCCTAACTAGCGAGATGGAAGCAGTACTAGATATTTACGGAAAGAACTAAATATTTATTAATTAATGATAACGAAGCAATAGGATATCGTGGTACCGGTAACAGGGATATACTAATAGAGCATAACTTTCGTACCTTCATCTACTAATATCACACCGCAACCGAGCAACCTTTAGCACCACCGCCGCGCCAGTCTCGGCCCACGCAGACACCACCGCGACAGAAAACAGTCACTCTCGCTTACCGCAGCATCCGTCTGCAGGATCATCATCCACAAAAACGAATGGCCAGCGTGCACTCACCACCCCCCATCATCGTACTTGTTTGTCACAGCAGAAAATTTTTTAATTAGTCAAACAAACACTTCTTATTTGTCTGATCACTTTTAGTTTTTAATTAAACTGGAGGTAAATCATTCTGAATATACTATTCATTTCCCAGGAAAGAGTTCTCTGCAGTTCACAAGTTCCTTGATTCGATTCTCCTGTCTTTTTCTCAGGTGTTTTTAGAATCGCTGGTCTTTTATCTGCCGTTTCCAACTTTTTCCAATCTTCTTTATTGAAGCACTTTTAACTAAGTACCTTCAATTCAATCGGTTCCTTACCAACCGTATCAGCCGAACGAGCTTTTCACTAAGTTTTCGTTTGATTTTTTCACCTCCTTTGTTGGAATCCACAAATAACCTTACTCACTCGTGATATGTATCACACCCCAGGTTATAACTCCGGCTTGGGAACCGCCGGCCACCGTGCCAGCAACTCCATCAGTTACTTGAACAACTTCAACCTTGATCACAAAAAGAGACCGGTTGCTCCAACGTCATCTCACTATTTCCCTCCTCCACCTCCAGGAATGCATCAAAGTTCTCCTGCTCACTCAGCCCTTCAACCCTCCATCGTGGGAATTGTTCCTCCACCACCCATGGCCATCCAGAACCCTCTCATGATGAACATGGGTTTAATGAACCCTCCTCCACAATACGCTCCGCCTTATCAACATCCACACCCGCTTCAAATGGCACCTCCTTCCCATCACCTTCACCCACAGGCCCCCGCTCAACAAGCGCAGCAGCCGCCAACTGGAGGCATTAACTCTGTGTTGGAGTACGACTTGACCAATATGTCGACGTTTTTGAGTTGGTGTGCATTTGGAATGTTGAAGCAAAACAGGAACCCTACCAAGGATTTTGAAGGCTTGGTAAACTCGGTACTATTTGCTACCAGGTTACCCAAAAGTACCATCATCATCGCCTTGGAGTACATGAATCAACGGTTTTCGTCCAAGGGAATCAACACCTTGTCGGAATCGGAAATCTTCATCAAGTTGATTGTGGGATTGATTCTCGGTAACAAGTTTAACGATGATAACACCTTTACCAACCGGTCATGGTGTGGGGCCACGGGCTTGCAAATCTCCGTGTTGAACGAGGAAGAAATGACGTGGTTGCAGGAAGTGAAGTGGAACTTGAATGTGGTAAACTTTGAGAGTAACATCATTACTTTAGAAGAATGCTGGAAAACTTGGTTGGAAAAATACACTCCTAAAGATGTTTCGGTTTCGACTTACTCGAGTCCCGTGTATTCAAACCCAAGTATACCATCGTCTCCAGTTTCTCCTGATTACAATGTTTACTATCCATCATCTTCTCCCACGTTACCTTACTCCAATTCGTCTCCAACCAAATACCTGGATGCTATGTGGAACCCCCAACAACCTGTACCGCACCTAGCTGTTCAATCACTTCCCTCAAATGCAAATGTGAATCACCATCAACACCAACACCAACACCAACACCAAAACAGTATTTGGTCTTATACGCCCAATTACCCTAACAACCTACCAATAAGCCACCAACCAATTCAGTACTTGAATTCTAATTTTGTCGGCTACACCAACCCCTACTACACATTTAACATGGCTTCTTGTTAATGTATTTATCAATGTTTTGCCCTGTCTTTTACTATTATTATTACTTATGCTCTGGGTAAGGGTCCCAGCCTTTTCAAATTTCTGGCTCCATTTGACTTTTATTTTTTTTAGTTGAATATGGTTTATATGTTTAGAATCCTATATTATAGATATCAAAAACTACCTGAACTTATCTAACTCACTTGGCCTCGAACTCGTTATCATCTTCTTCGTCGTCTTCTCTGAGTCCCTCCTGGGCCAACTTCTCAGACGCCTTTTGGAAATCAATAACCTTACCTCTAGTTCTTCTACCACTGGTGATGATGTTGGTGGTGTCGATTTCGGACAAATCATCATCTTCTCCGTCATCAAAGTTTTCTCCTCCATCGTCTTCTTCCTCGTCATCATCATCCTTTTCGTCATCAGACTTCTCTTTTCCAACCGTGTCCTCGTACTGTCTTCTTCTCCGCTTTTTCTTGTCTTTGTTGGTTTTTTGGGGCTCTTTGCCATCAACTTCATCAATTGGCCTCTTTTTTTCAACAGCATCGTCCTTGATTTCCACCTTCTCAATAGTACCCACTTCCTCGGTGGCTTTTTTGGTTTCCTCTTCCGACATGTTTATAACAATTACTTGGAGTTGAAAATTTTGTGCGCACTTTTAATATTTGCTTCACACTCATCATGGTACGTTTAAAACTAACAAATACTCTGCCCAATATATATACTAACTCTTCCAAGTCCCAGATTCCCATCACGAAGAAGACAAAGATGTCTGAACTCCTACATTACAGGCTCAAGGTATCCAGCATCGACGGCCGTAGTTTCATTGGTAATTTACTCGCGTTCGACAAGCACATGAACTTGGTTTTATCAGATTGTGAAGAAGTACGGATTCCTAAAAAGTCGCTTCAGGACCTCAAGAAGGGCGTGGCCACAGAGCCCCGCGAACTTAAAACCAACTTGGGGCTCATCATTCTCAGGGGGGACCAAATAGTCAATTTGACTATCCAAAGCCCTCCAGTGACAAACCCCAAAAAGAGGCTCGGGTTGGAAAAGGGAAAAGGCACAAGCAAACCGTTGAAAACTCCCGTCAGCGTGAAGTCCAAATTCAAAGGGTTCAGGGGCCAGTGATGAATTGCACGGTAATGTAATATATAAATATATATTAATGTGAAAAGAAGTATACAAAGAAGGCTTAACATAACACTCATTTACCAAAAAGCACAACGCTTTTCTGCTTAGCAGCAGTTAGCATTATTCTTACTCTTCTTTTCCTGAGGAACGGGGGTCAAAGAAATAGTGGCGCCCGAAGAAGGTTTGGCAGATGGTTGGTCGTCAGTCTCTAATTGATGTTTGCTGATCATTTCATAGATATTCTTCAATAACTGGTGGAAAGACAAGTCGACGTTGTCAGAGTTCAAGGCCGAAGCTTCGGTAAACAACAAGCTGTTTTCGTTGGCAAAGTTTTTGGCTTCGTCAGTTGGAACCGCTCTAAGATGATCCAAATCACTCTTGTTCCCCACCAATTCTATGACAATGTTGGCGTCAGCGTGCTCCTTCAACTCCTTCAACCATCTGGAAACGCTCTCGTAACTTTCGGTCTTGGAAATATCGTAAACTATCAAGGCACCCACGGCACCTCGGTAATAGGCACTGGTAATGGCTCTATAACGCTCCTGACCGGCGGTGTCCCAGATCTGCGCCTTGACTCTCTTGCCATCAATTTCCAAGGTTCTGGTGGCAAATTCCACTCCAATGGTGGATCTGCTGTCCAAGTTGAACTCGTCTCTGGTGAATCTGGACAACAAGTTGGACTTTCCAACTCCCGAATCTCCAATCAAAACTATCTTGTACAAATACTCGTAGTCGTATGAGTAGTCGTCTGTGTTGTCAACCATGATGCTGGGTTATATGATAAAGCTGTTGTGGTTTTATGTTTGTGGTGGATCCTTCTCTTCCTCCTGGTGGTATATCAAAAAATTGGGGGTTTGCGCTTGGGAAAATCGGTTCGAAAGCTCCGGGTACAAGTGTGCAACTATTGGTGATAAATGGGGGGTGCGTCTGCTGGAAATATGTCAATTATACACACAGCTATTGAGATCAATTAGGGTGTGTGATGTCAACAACCAATTTTGTTCAGTGCGAAAGAAAATTGTTGGTGGTCGTACCGAGCCTCAACTTTCGCCCTGCCAGTCTATTGTTAGTAGTCGAGATTTCTATTGCAAAGAACATTATATTTACTAAATTATACAAACTGGGGAGAAAACCACTACGTTCAACCATAATATACAACTTCCTAGTCTCTGTACCGGTTCTGGTCTTCTCTGGCAGCCTTCTTTTCCATTTCGTCCCAGTCGTCACCATCGCTCTCTTCACCAACATCTTCTGATCCGGACCCAGAGTCTGAACCTGCTTCAGAATAGTCATCCTCGCCTTCACTGACAACCTCCTCATCACTAGGATCATCGTCACTGGCTTCGAATTCACTTTCTTCATCCTCTTCTTCTTCATCACTAGACTCTCCAGTACCAGTTAAGAACGACCAACCACCATCAACAAAGAACTGGTATGGGTCTGCCAACACTGTTTTCATGATACTTGGCCAGTTCAAGTTCATCTGTCCTTCACTGATAGGAATGTCCACGTCCGTCAACCAGTTTTTCACGTCTTCAATTAATTCCATTGGAATGGTGTTGATGTGCACCACTGGCTTGTTGAGGTCCTTGAACACAAATACGAGGTCAAAGTTCTTCAACCCAAACTGAACTCTTTCCAAGTGGGCGATTTCGATTTCCTCTAACGTGATTACCAAGTACGGCGGATCGATTAATTGCACCAAACAGTCTCTGGTTGGCATACAGAGTACAGCAGACCTGAATGGAACACCTTGGAATCCCAATTCTCTGAATGGGATGTCCAAGTCAACTCTTCCGTGAGATGAGTCTGCAATCAACTGAGCAAAATTTTTGAACTCTTTGTCCAAGGCTGCCTTTCTTCTTCTTTCTTCTTGTTCTTGTTGCAACTCGTCTTCATCCCCATATCTGTATTTTCTCTTTCTACCTCCAGTTTCATCGAAGGCAATATCACTAGCTTCTCTGTAGAACTGGATATCATAAGTCTTTTTCAGCTTACCAATCATGATTGGGTGCACCAAATGACAGTGGATTAATACGATCAATTCATCTTTACATGGTTGGAAGAAAAGATGTTTGATATTGGAGAATAAAATATCCACCTTCTGCTCCAACTTGAAACTCGATTGATATCTGAGACCGTTTTCGTGGATCGACAACACTCCTCCAGCTTTCTTGGAGTCGAGTTGAGGCCTGAGTAAAACATTTTCCAACCTTTTCAGTCTCGAGCCCTTTAGTTCAATCAAACTGGCTTGTGTAACCACATCTTCCAACTGCTTTCTTTCTTGTTCTCTCTTCATCGAATCTTTCTTCAAATCCTGAATGGCCTTGTACACATCTACCATCCTTTGACGATCTCTGGATCTAAACGTGAAGGATCTGATGAAAGTGTTGTCAGGATTATCCTCATAAGGTAATTCTTGTTTCTTGGACCCAGCACCTCCAGACCCAGGAGAGTTGAAGTTCAATCTCAAGTAAGTGAAGTCACCTTCTTCGTTCTGAGACCCATTTTTAAAAGAGTTGATGTGGAATGGAACCGGTCTTCCGCAAACAGGGAGAATAATGGTTTGGTTTTTGTAGTCCACATGGATCTTCAAGTCTCTTACGTTACTGGGAATCTGTGATTCCCGGATGTATGAATCATACTTTTTGAAAATTGGCTTGTAGTCAGACTCGTCAGTAGCATCGGCCTTAGAGAATCTCGACAACCCTTCTTGTAACCTCTTCTCATGTAATTTGCTTTGTGTTTCTCGTCTAATTTGTTCCTGGTTCAAATTATCCTCATTTTGGGTGGATTCGTTTCTTAACTTTTGTTTCAAAATCTTCGAATTGTTCTCGAGAGACCCTAACTTTCTCTCAGTCTTAATGTCCTTTTCGGACTTCAACTTGGATTCGTTACCATCTAACTCATCCTTGATGTCATTCTCCTTAAAGTAAAATGAAACATCAGGCTTGCTTCTCAAATGATTACTCAAAACATTGACTTCGGACTCAGTAACCTGGATAGTATCATTCAATAATAAGGCGTATGGGTGTTTCGTAGTCTCGTTGGTCAAATCATTGAATCCAATGGCCAACGAGAAAATCTGGTTCTTTTGAATCTTTCTGTTGCTCTTGGCGTTCAACAAGAATGAAGAGTCCCTAAACTCGATACCCATCAACCAACCACAGTTCTTGGTGAAATGACTAACCAAATCGGGTCTTTCGGTTTCAATGAACTTAATGGCCTCGTGATAGATTTCACTGCTGGATTTTCCAACCTTAATAATATCACTGACCAATGCGTTTTGCAACTTGAGCAAAAACTCAAAGTTGGTATCCATCTGCTTAGTAGGATTAATCAAAAATGTTCTGCCGATATTGGAACAGTAGTTTCTGTATCTCAAACCTATGGAACACAAAATTGCCCCATCTCCTACCAAGTTCTTATTATTGGATTGGGCACTGGGCTTCAAGTCAAACTCTCTTCCACTTTGAATGATCGGGTTGTAGCACCACTCGATTTGGTCAGGATCAACTTTGCCACTCAACAACCGCTTTCCCAAATCGCTTTGGGCAAACCACCTGGGGTTATCGATACGGTTTTCGATCTGGTCACTCAATTTAGCATGGGAAATTTTGGTTTCTTCATCCACAATCTTCATCATCTCGTTACTGAAAAGATCCAACATGACCATCGATGACTTGGCAGCCAACTTGATCAAATCGATCTCCTCATCATCTTTGCTTTCCATCGACTTGGAAAGCAACAAGGTGCAATCAGCAAACTTCAAGTCTTTATCGTCCTTAACCAACTCTTGCCATTCTTCTATGAATTTGCCCTTGTACTTGGCCTTTTCAATCTGTCCCACAGCTGCAGCACCGGCGTCCTTCAAGATTGCCACTACTTTGGAAAAAATGGCTTTATTGTGTTCCGCGTCCTTGTTTCTAATAAGAATCTCAACGTTGGAGGAGTTGGGAGTCGGTTTATCGGTCAAATGAGTGATGTGCTTGGCCTTACCCTCAGACGTGATAATATAGCAGTTATTCTGGTTAATGAAGATGCCGGTGTGGGGAAACTCGTATCCCAACAACCAGGTTTGCAAAACGGTAGGCTTCTTATAGGTATTGTCATCATCTTTTCCTCCCACCAAGAAAGCCAAACTGGAGAAGGTAGCGACATCACTGGTCAAGTTCTGTTGAATAATGCTCAACCTCTTATGGAATTGATTGGCATCGATGTTAATTTCTGACATCCTATAACGTTAGTCCTGATGGTGATCACGGCTGGACGACTAGGGTTTTGCTGCTTAAATTTTTCACGCAAGCGCGCGCACTGGTGGGAGAGAGTGGCACTGTGACACAAAACCCGCCAAACGCGTTTTGGCTTTGTCGCGTAGGCAGCAAAAAAATACACACAAACAACTACAACTACAGCTACAACTACTACTTAACATGTTTAGGCAAGCCAAGAGAAGAACGGCCGGGCGCCGAAACTTCGACACCAAGAACGTGATCTACCAATCGTCCAAATTGGCGGCGTTGTACACGTCCAGGCTCTCTTTCTACGACATTCCTCCGCTTGAAGAAATCACCTTGGAAGAGTTTGAAAGTTGGGCCATAGACAGATTGAAGGTTTTGATTGAAATCGAGTCTTGTACTGCCAGAAGCAAGTCGTTCAAGGAAATCGAACAGATCATCAAGCCGGTGGTAAACAAGTATCTTCCATTGTCACCATTAATTGAAGGTAAAAATGATGCCCAGGTGTTACAGGAACGTAAAAAGGACCACTACAGCCACTATATTTTGCGGTTGGTGTTCTGCCGCACCGATGAGTTGAGGAAGAAGTTTGTCAAGAACGAGATGCTTTTGTTCAAAATCAGATATGGCAACATGCAGTTGTCTGAGAAGAGCCAGTTTATTGAATTGCATAACGATACATTGGACTGGAACTATATCGGGGCTGAAGAGAAGACTGAGCTTTTCGAGGACTTGTTCAATGCCACCAGTGCCAGCATCCGTACACAAATGATGCTTGACAATGAGAAGCTGACCATCACTGGTGAACAGTTAAGACAGCACATTCTCCGGAACGAGAGCTTTATCAAGCTACCGTTCGAGAAAATCCCCAACTTGGTGGGATCTAGGTCCATCTTGGTTCGCCAGGGTTACGGGTACATCCCCACCAGCTTCCAGTTGAACTTGTTGGTAATTGAAGTCCAGGAGAATTTGTCCAAGAACTTGGTCAAGACCTTCCAGGCAATTCCCCGTTTGGACGAAGATGACCGGTTGGTACCCTTGTTGCAGGCGTTATCAAAGAACTTCTCGAGTGTTCAATATGATAGCAATTTCGGTGATGAAAGTGCCAGTGACATCAATGCTACATCCATCACCTCTAACAAGATCATGAGCCATTATCCGTTGTGTGCCAAAGTGTTGCAAAAGAGTTTGGTGGCCAACCATCACTTGCGGTTTCAAGGCCGTCAACAGCTCTCATTGTTCTTGAAAGGAATCGGGTTGAACGTGGACGAAGCATTGAGGTTCTGGAGTACCCAGTTCACCTCTGGTAATACCGGCATCTCCTTGGAAAAATTCAACAAGGAATACAAGTATAACATCCGTCACAGCTACGGGTTGGAAGGGGCCCGTATCAACTACAAGCCTTGGGACTGTGCCACCATCTTGTCCAAGCCCAAGCCCAACAAAAGTGAATCGCATGGGTGCCCATACCGAGACCTAAAACTCGAGGTGCTTGTGGACAACTTGAAAGATATGGGTATCACCGAACAGTCAGACTTGAATGTGATCATAGACGACGTCAACAAGAACAGCTATACGGTTGCATGTACGCGAGTGTTCGAGTTGACGCATAAGAAGCAGTTAAAGCCCAATGAGAACTTGCATATCAACCATCCCAATCTCTATTTCGACCGGTCCCGTCAACTAGAAAAAGCCCAAAGCTAGAATGTCTATTTATCTATGTAATATAAGGACGGTGCCAGACCATAGAGTAGTATCAGGTGCCGGACCTAGAGTTGTAACGAGGCCATCACGTCGCGGAACCCCCACCACGACGCTCCACATCCACAAACCCCAACCCAGAAAGGTGTCAAGCACCCGTCGTACAAACTCCAGTGTAACACCAACGGCATCTGGATCACCTGCTTGAACATGCTGATTTTCCACGATCGGTTCCAGTCCTTGACGGGAGTTCTCCTCAACAACTCCATGATCTCCACCAAAATGTACACCCCCCACACTCGACAACACCAAATATACGTGAAAATACACCACCAATTGTTGTCGCCAGTGGCCACCCAGTCGTGCTCCGTCAACCACCCGGCATTCTCAAGCAACTCCAACACAAAGCAGTTCAACGACTGCAATAAGTTGATGAAGCGGGTGAATTTGGGAGTATCACTGGAGGGTAACAAAAACGCATTAAACTCTCCCGCTATCCATGGCACGTACTTTATACAGTCGCCCAAGCGGTTGAAGATACGCACGTCAGCCACGTACGTGTTGATGTTCTTCAAAATTTTGCCGAGTGTTGAAGGTTTCTCCACAAGTTGATGCTCTACTGCCAACCGGTTGAGCCATTTGTTTGGAGACAGGGCAAGGCTCACGCCAAATCTGGTCTCCACGAGCTTGACGAGCTTGAGTCGCTGGTCTTGTAAAGAGCGTCGGATGGAGGTTTTGTTATTGAGAATACTGGACACAAGCAAAGCGAAATAGCAGGTGAAGTATAAGACGGAATCGATGGTGGATGCTTTGGTCAACACCTTGTCGTTAAGCTCCTGGTAGAATTTGGGGGACAAGATGGTTTTCTTCAAGGCTCTGTTGAGCAGAAGCAACATGCCGAGTGGAATACCATTTCCCTTTGTGGGCACTGGTGCAATAGCCATAGACATTGTTTGAAGTTTGATTTTCTAAAGGAGTCGCAATCACCTCGGACGCAATTCCCCAAAGCAGTCATAGTACACACTCAATATTATATCCATTAAATTACATGCTAAATATCACTTATCCTGGGAAGAAGACGTCTGGTTATTGGATCTAAAGGTTTCCAAGTTCATCTCTTCCTTTCTAGCGTAGGAGTCCATGGCTGCTTGATCGGCAGATCCCACAGCCTCTAATACAACCTCGTTGATTTCTTCAACGTCGTCATGGACTTGGGGAATAAACAAGTTGAGGAAAACACCCACAAATCCCGTAACTGCAAACGAGGTTTCCATCACCAACACAATGGCGTTGAAGAATCCTTGCTTACCGGTGTTTCCTCCTGTGTAAGTGAAAATATAATCAAAGTAGTCAGGAACCAAAAGAGAACCAAGACCTGGTAATAACGAGGCAGTCAACACAAATCTGTCTCTTCTGGTGAACTCGGTGGTGGAGATAATCTTTAATCCTGACACTGCCACCGCACAGAACAAGAAGGAGGTCATACCTCCCAAAATGCATTTTGGAATCGAGATGATGGCAGCTGCAAACTTGGAGAAAATCCCCATAACAATCAAGAAAAACGCACACCAGTATCCGGCTCTTCTGTTGGCACACTTGGTGACGGAAATAACACCATTGTTTTGAGCAAACGTCGACACAGGGGTAATGGTCATCAAACCTGCCAAAAGCCCGTTGATACCATCAGCCAAAACACCTCCCTGGATACGAGATTCATAGACTTCACCTTCCACTTCCAATCTCGACACATCGGAAGTGGCAGTGATATCTCCAATGGCTTCCATCATCAACACCACGAACATGGCCAAAAATGGTAATACCACTGGTCCGTACACCTTCAATGGGAAAGTCTCCACCCACATAAACGTGAAGGTTCTGGCAGAGGAAATGGTGTCACTGGAGAAGTATCCACAAGCAGCACCAACAATGCATCCCACCAACAATCCCACAATCACAGCACAAGACTTCATGATGGGAGAACCAAATCTCTCAGCAAGAATAATGGTAAAGTACACAAGGAAACCAAGACCAAAAAACTGGCCCGAACCCCAAGGAGCAGTAGTACCATTGGCCGACGAACAAGTACCATCGGTACATCCAGAACCACCCATCCAGTCCTCAAATCCAGATTGCACCAAACTGGTACCGATCAACAACACCACTGGTCCCGTGACAATTGGAGGGAAAATCTTTTGCAAGATCTTAGGGGGCAGGAAACTCAACAAGATTTCAAGCAACGCACACACGGTACCGGTAGCCAAAAGTCTTCCGTAACCTTCAGGACATGGTTGATTGACTCCATCAATAACTTCACAAACTCCTGACAGGTACATCACTGGTAAAGCCTTACTGACAATGGAAATGGTGGCAAATGAAGTTCCCACCACAGACAACAATCCGGTTCCGATGTAGTAAGGAGTTCCCCAGATGTGAAACCGAGTAATTTGAATGGACGATAAGATACCCGTCACAATCAAACACGAAGAAACCAAATATTGCTGGGTTTCGGCCGGTAAGTTGGCGGAAACCGAAATCAAAATGGGAGGACTAACCACCCCAGCCAACATGGCCAAGGCATGCTGGAATCCCAAAAGTGCTCCTAAAAATAAGGGCATTTCACTGTTTAACCCAAAAAATGGTTGAGTCTTGGGTTCCTTTTTGGTGAAAGGAAGGTCGGGCATAAACAAGTACCCATAATCGTAATCACCAAAGAAACCTTCTTTGGTGGTCCACTTCTTGAACACACGCTTGGCGCCACTCTTTAAATCTGCCACTTGTAACATTAGTTTGGTGTGGTTCCTACTGGATAGCGGGTGGGCGACCACTTATATAGAGATTTTTCTGCGCATCTTTCTTTATCAAAAGTGCCTAATGGGTAAATGCGAAAGGCAATTTCTAGTTATCTTTTCTCTTCAGGTATTTTTTGCACTGGTTTACCAAGGATTCTTCCGGTAAATCTCTTTGCCGAATGCATAATGCATTAGATAGTTATTCTATGCGGAGGTCTCGCTTCTCGTTTTTATTTAGTCTACCCACGATTGTGTATGTAAAGTTCTTTGTTTGTGGATGATTGATTGGTTCGTGATGAGGTGCTAGTATGATGAGATGTATATTTTTTACTCCACCATTTGTCCTATTTGGTGTTATCAGTAATCTTAACGCCTGAGATGCTGACTGGGCGAAGATCGAACCCTGAGATGAAATGGAGTTGCGGGCCTTAGGGCCGATTAAAACTGCCTTATCGGTGGGGGCCGTCCGCCAATGATAAGGCTGCGAGCAGCGGGTTTGTCCGGGCGCGCGGCCATCTCCACCGCCTCTGGCCGTTGGCCACCTTAGTGTGTATTCCAGTACTGGAGTCGGTGTAGGGCCAGTGCAGGATCGAAACTTGGTCGGGTGTTAGGTAATGTTGCCGTTAGTATGCGGTAAGCGTCTGGGCTCGAGAAGCCGTTTTACTTGTTCCGGAATTGCGATTTTTACTTTGGTGTTGGTAATCTCGTCCTCATCTGCTACTATCTGTGGAACTATCAACTGCCTTCGTTTCCTCTGCTTGGGGGCCTTGGCAGGCTCTGATACTGCCTCTGTCTCGTTATGAACCAGCTCGAACTGTCGGAGCTGCCCGTGACGCCGCAGATATTTTTCTATCAAAAGACGGAGTTGACCCATAAAGAAAAGAAAATCGTCGCATTAGACCGTGTACATTTGTATATTAGAAACTACATATTACTGGCACAGTAGAAAAGGCAGTAGGTAAGACTTAATCCGTCATCCAAATAAGCGGCCTTCCAGCTATTCTTGAAAAAATCGTACGCCTTTTGGGCGTTCACAAGACTGTAATTCATCATACATGTCGACATCCAGTTGTCCTGAGAAAGCAGATTTTGTAAATCTCCCCATTCACTGGCAACAAATGCCTTCGACCGGAAGTACGACGAGAGTGGCGTCAAGGGAATCATGTGGATCCCGTGT
Source organism: Yamadazyma tenuis (assembly GCF_029203305.1). Classification (NCBI taxonomy): domain Eukaryota; kingdom Fungi; phylum Ascomycota; class Pichiomycetes; order Serinales; family Debaryomycetaceae; genus Yamadazyma; species Yamadazyma tenuis. Next base: position 183,952 of record NC_089463.1, read on the forward strand.
ATGTAACTCTCGTAGTTTCCAAAGTACGTTGTATGATCCACCTTGTTTTCAAAGTAAATTCCGCTCACCTTGTTGTACACAAACTCGGAGGGCATGATGGTGTTATTTTGATAATAGAAGTAGCTGGTAAGACTCGAGTGCAAGATACCCAACACCAAGTTGGCACAGGCCTCGGCATTGGAGTGCCCCGTTACCTGGGTGTACAATTTGATGCCATAATAGCAGTTGTATTCTTCGCTCGTGCTTTCCTCGTCCTTACCATCACCACTACTGTACAACCCTTTGGCCCAGCTGTGGCCATAGTGGAAGTCGAAGTTCCGTGTCAACGGGAAGTAGACATTCAGGGCATTGACATTGAACACATCCATCACCAACAGCTCTACCCAATTTTTGACGGTGGTCTTGAAGGAGCCACCCCCAATCTCGTTGTCGATTTTGATGATAATGGCACAGGCATGGATGTGGTACCCATAGTGGAAGTGGTGGTCATTGTAGTGGCCGTTGCCGAAGTCGGCATCCTTCTGGGCACTGCTGACGACCCCTCCAAAGCTGGTGTCATAAAACAAGGGGTTTTGCTGGGTGTTGTTGATGAACCGGTTGTAGGCAGATTTAATATTGGCCAACAACGCCTTTGAAGTGGCGGTATTCTTCACCACGTAATGTGATATGTACAAGAGCATGGCGAACTTGAGGAACTTCTTGCCGGAGAAGTACATGGAGTCTGAGTTGGTTTCGGAGCTGATATCAGCAGTTGCGTCAACTGCGAGCTGTGTTTTCAAATCTGAAAGTACGGACGAACTAACCAGTTCCTTCTTGAAGGAGAACCCGGTGCTAGGAGGTGAGACCGTCATGCGAATGGATGAGGTAATACATCCGGTCAACTTGCCCATCACGCACGAGTTGGTGGTGATATTGCACACACTTCCTTTTGTGGAGGTATCGAAATTTGCAGCCATGTGAGGAGGAGCAAACACCAAAGGCTTCTTGGCCAAAGATGTGCCCTTGGTGGTGTACTTCCAGGTATACGATGACGACGTGGTCGACACGGTGGCATTGGTGATGTAGCACCCGGCCACCTGGTCGTAGTAGTCATAGATGCCAAAGCCTATTTGTACCACGAGCAGATCCACTCCTTTTTGAAACACAATCAGCGACTGAGTGAACTTCACCGAGATCTTTTGGCTCAAGTACATGGTGTAGACGGCCCCATTCAAAAGGGTGATTTTCATCTTTTGAAGGTTGGAGTTTTGGCATGTTTGACCTTCCACAGACTTAAACCCAACACTGGAGTTGATCTGGGGATCAACGAGTTGTAGATGGCGGTAACGAGACCCATGCCCTGGACCAAGGGCACCGACAATTCCCCCACGCTGTTGGAAAACTGGGGAGTCACCATAAACTTGTTGAGCAGGCTGATTGTAAACTTCGGAGCGGTGGTGAAGTCAGACGACGTGAACGTCAAATGGTTGATTCCCGCCGGGTAGTAGAAGTACTTGACGGGGGTGGGACTGTAGACCAAGTCGGAGGGTATGGGGTAGTATACATTGCAGTTTTGTTCATCAAAGGTAAACTTGTAGGGGTTTGTCCACACGGGTTGATCGTGGGAGTCAAGTAAAAGGTTGGCGTAGAAGTTGTTTGTTTGGATGGGCAAGGAAGCTGGCACGTATGAGGGACGGGAGACTTCTCCGGCCTTGTTGGGGAAGACAGTTTTGGGGTTTAAAGTGGAGATATCACCACTGAGAGACATGAGGATAATGGTAAGTTTACAAATGGCTGCAAAATTTGCGAGAAATAGAAACTGGAGAAAGAGGCAAATATGATTGTAGTATGTTAGTAGACACGCAAAATAGTGGTGTAGTACTGGTACAGTGATGGGTGGTGCTCTTCCGTACGCTAGTTCCAACGGTTCCGAATCGGGACTCAGGTCACGTGGTCTCTTGTACATGTTTTCCCTTTCAGGGCATAGGTCGACGTGCGCGCACCAATTGCCCATCGACGTCACCAGCAATGCAAAAGCATACTATCGGAAACGTAAATTCCAAAACCGTCGTCTACGCATCTTCGCAATTTCAACACCCTATACGCTCTGAACAATAAGGCCAAGGAACGATTTCTCTCGCAGAAAATATTTTCGGCCGTTCACAATAAAACAAAGGAAGCCCCTGAAGATGTCATGGCTCCCACATGCACCGCGGATGATCTAATCGCTTCGGGAATACAAGACTGGAAGCTACCGGTTCCTCCTGAAACGACAGTGCAGTGCCAATCTCGATCATTGGTGCAGGCTTATTGTGACGTGAGATTAGATCGAGTAATGTAAAGACACACGGGTTAAGGGCTGGAGAACCAGCGACAGCAGAACAATTCGCCAGGGTTCATATACTGTACTGCACTGGTGGGTGTATCAGGTTACATTTCACCTGTGCCAACTCACCTCGGATATATGACAGAGTCAACAATAATCATCATGCCGTTCCGCACCGCTGCACCTCGGCTGTTATTATCGCGCTAACTTGCCGCTGGCCGCTCACCTCGTATGCAAGCACCTGAAATACGAGGGGGGGTGTTTGGAACTGGTCTCAACAATATCCCACATACGAGATCCGACCGTCCAGTCCCCCTTCCGTCAACTAGTACCTGAAGGACCTACCACCACCTTTCTAGCCCTACCACCGGCTTCCGCAGGTGTCCTTACCAGACACCCCCGTATCATCAGGTACCAATGGTGCGGTCACGTGGCTCCCCCTGGCCACCCCCTTATTACTCCCTGGATGCCCACTACCCAACCGTCTCTGACCTTGGTAGTTTTTTCGTAATGGCCCAGACAATTCTCTTAGTGCTCGTCGCCACCCACGTTCGTCAGCCCGCACCGCCTTTCGTGTCCTTCCCCATCGTACGAAACCTTAACTCTCAAATACGACATACAACTTTATTTGTGTCGGCAATTTGGAACTGTAATCAGCCCATCCTTACGGACGTACTTGTTTCTCTATCTTGGCATCAGGTAATCTACCATGCTGGCGAATAATGTTTAAATGCTCACGAATATTGTTTAAGGTTTAAGTACGTCACATGAGGTGCAAGGGTTGTGAAGGTACCAACACAAACCATTTAATCCAGCACAGCGCCTGTCCATAGCCACAGGGTTCCAACCCCAACCACCCGAGTGGATTGACCAGTGAGGCAAACGTCTTGCAAAGAAAACGATGTTGTATAGCATCGCACTTTCCCCCCTGCATTTGCGACATTCGACGCATATATTCGGACAGCTATTAATCCCGGTTGAAACAGCAGGTCGAGGGTTGGAGGTCCTAGAGACCCAAACACGCCTGTTTTTCGTATTCTCAAAATTTCCCAGATTCCCTGCACCAACCCCCTAAAAATAACCATCGAATCCTCTTCTTCCCAACTCCTCCTCGTTTTGGTCGAATTTTTAAAATACGAAATTATTTTTAAGGTACCATAAAGTTAAGTGAAAATGGTATTGGTTCAGTCAGTAGGGTCATCGGTGAGAAGAACCCCCAATTGCCTCAAGACCAATATCTCGATAAATTCCTTATATTGTTTAAGGTGATCCCCGTTACTGGAATCCATCCCTTGGTATTGTTAAAACTCACTCGGTTTTTTGTGTCATGCCGTGTTATTTTTAAAAAAAACATTCTCTTTGTGAAAATTATTTTTATTGTGCTTGAGTTTTTATTGCGCAGAAAAAGTACCTTTCCCCTTCGTTCAGTTTTTTGCATTTTTTAACTTGCCAGCTACTTGTTTTTCTTGATACGTGATCGTTACTTATCTTTCCAAACGGTCAGAGAATCACCCGTCCCAAAGCCCTTTATCGTCCAGATTCATTGTCATCACCTCCCTGTTGTTCCTCCCGTGCTCCCCTTCCACCAGCCCCTACATGAACTCCAAGCTGTATGACAACTCGGACGATAAGTCCTTTAAAAAGGCACTCCAATCGGCTTCTAACCCCCAACTCCTGCTATCCAATAAGAAGAGAAACACCAGAAGAAAACATCGAAATTCCCACCTCGGCTGTGGTACTTGTAAGAAGAGGCGAATCAAGTGTGACGAGAATTTACCATCTTGTTTGAATTGTTTAAAGGGTAAACTTCATTGTGCATATTTGAATCTTGATCCCAACGCCAGAAATGCCCTAAGAATGGCCCAGTATAACCAGAATTTGCGGCACGAAAAGTTGAGTGACGACGATTCCGATCCCAACTCCAACACGAATTTAGCCGCCGGGGATTTCAAACGTGAAGACGTTGCCAACCCTCAACTCCCCCAGATCCCACCGGTGGCACCAATGTCCGTGCCGTTGCTGGTACCGCAGGCGGGGTCGGCGTCCTCCTCCTCCGCTAACCCCCACCACCATTTAGCCATAGGCAACCATCTTCTGAGCCTCATTCCTCCCATTTCCTCCGTATTACCGTCCGGCTCCGGTGCCCAGTCCACTAGTCAGGCGTCATCTCTGTCGCCCAGCTCAGACGTAGCCACACCCTCTTCTTCACTGGCTCAGGATAAACGGTTCAATACGTTGGCTCCCAATACCGATAGTCTGACCTCAGCTACTAGCTCTGCGTCGCTGGCCCCGAAACTGCTTTCTGATTCCACTACTGCCAGTGCCAACGGCGGGGGTTCTGGTACCGTCACTAGAAACAATGACTCGGCCTCCACTCCTAATCCAAATGCCACCATCATCCAGACCCCCTACGGGTCCCTCGTTCAGGTGCAAACCTACCCAGTCTCCAATGTCGTGTACTCAAACATGGGCGTGCCCATGCAAGTTCAAACCATGCCCCAGGTGGTGCAAATGCCACTCCCGCTTCTCCAGAACCAACTCCAGTTAAATGGCGTGCAACAGGTACAGAACGTTCCGGGAGTCCAACAGAATGGCACCCAAATCCCCTTGGTGTTGAACCAACAACAGGTGGTGGTGGCCCAAGCACAGGCCCAGGCCCAGGCCCAGGCCATGCAACAGGCCCAAGTCATACAACAAGTCCAGGCGCAGGTGATGCAACAGGCTCACGCCCAGGTGATGCAACAGCAGGCCCACGCGCAAGTGATGCAACAGCAGGCCCAGGCGCAAGTGATGCAACAGCAGGCCCAAGTCCAGGCTATGCAAGTGGCCCATGCTCAGGCCAATGCGGCGCATGCACATGCACATGCCCATGCTCAGGCTCAGGCTCAGGCTCAGGCTCAGGCTCAGGCTCAGGCTCAGGCTCAGGCTCAGGCTCAGGTACAGGCTCAGGCTCAAGCTCAAACACAACTTATTTTGCCCCAACCCCAAACAAAGAGCCCTCCATCATCACTTCAGTTGCCTCTTGCTCCAATCTCCCAGCAGCCACCACCTACAATTCCTGGCTTATCCGATAAGTCGAGTGACAATAGCACCCACAATACTCCACCGCATAGATTGGCTCCATTAAGCACAAACTATATGGGGAGCTCCGCTCCTTCCATGCATATCACCACCTCCAATCCCATATCTATGGGCCCTGGAGAAGGCTCCATTGCTCTTGCTAAAGACTCATCGAATTCGTCGAAGACGTTTGGCTCGAGCCCCAATATATCTCATTCTCACTCGGCTTCGAATTTGACGGCTATAAAAGACATTAGAATCAAAAGTGAATCTCCAGAAGAAAAGAAACCCATTAAACTCCCTCCTATACAGTCAGAAGATAATGTTCCCACCATCTCCAAACTACTTTCATGAACTATCGGCATCTATTATGACAAAACATCAACTACATGAGTTAGAATTAACCATTTCCCTCATTTGTATTATATTGTAAAACACTTTGTATTATCTGAATAGAAATATGCATCCCCATCTTCGATAATTTTAGGCCCGTTTGTACTTTGTATGTCCGATTAATTTCTTCTCGTATTTTAGAGGGGAACTCTCATCAACTGTAAGGTACCGAATTTCGCAGTTTTGGCGATGCAATATTTATATTTTGGCTGCAAATGGTCGAACCAATTGATGGTTGTAGCTTACACACACAACAACTAAGTAGCTATAATGACCATTAGAGGTGTGTTGGTGGTTTCAAGGAGGCGCAATATCGGGTAACTTATGGTGGTCATCGTCGTATTTTTACGAGTTTAGTTGAAGATGATATTTCTCTTGCATGAGAAATGGCATTAACAGGAAATTATACCCTACAGTTTAAGTAGATAGCATGGTGATCATCAAAGACACAGTAATGTTTTGGGAGTGTATGCTCGTACATATACTGCAGTATACGAGTCTTAGTCGATATTTGTACTATCTACGAACATTAATGACGGTTTTTCTGTGTATTAAAATGGACACCAACGAGTTATGCCGAAAATAGAGTGCTTAAAATACAAAACTCCCTCCGTGATACCTGTATTTTCTCCCGGATGTATCCCCCTGTCCACGTTATTCTACGGTGTTTTTTGTGGACTTATATCATCACTCGGCTGCCTTCTATCCATCATCTTGTATTCGTCGTTTATTGTCATACAAATCGCTTCCTATGGTTGCTACTACTACTTTTTCTTGGTTTTCTTCTCCTCGATTTGCTCCACCTTCTTCTTGATCTTCTTGTCATCGATTTGTTCCACCTTCACTTCGTCCAACCCTTTTTCTTGCAATAATTTTTCAATGAATTCCTTGGCCTCTTCGCTCAAATCACCCTGAACCAAAATTTCTTCCTTCTTATCAGCTGTCTTAGTAATGGAACATCCAGTGGCAAACTTTGAGCTCAATTGTTTGGATAATTTTTTTAACTCGATATCAAAAACTTCCAATCCCGAGATGGAGATGATGTGCTTGCGCTTATTACGCTCGATTCTCTTGATGGTAACCTTGGATGATAACTTCTTAGCCAACTCTCTTTCTATTCTAGCTTCTTCCTTTTGTTGTTTTTTGGCCAAATCTTGGGTGATAGCCGCTTCTTTTTCGATACTTAAGGTGGAAGTAGCATTGGCCAATGCTTCTTCACTGTACAACTTGTTGAACAAATCGGAGTGATTGGCTTGCAACCATTCCTTGCATCGGTTGAAACTCAAGCCAAACTCACAGTACTCAGGTGGGAACGTACATACGTCACAATATAATACTTGTTTGGCTTCCATATTATTTGTACGGATGTAAGGCTTTATATATATATACAATTTTTGTTGTTCTCATTTCTCATGAAAAATTATCGTCGCAGCTGAAAAAACTTCTGACTGGCCGCAAATTCTCGAGTTCGATACACTTCTTCAAACACTTGTTCAATAAGATCTTGTCATCAATTTTTTCGTAGATCAAGCTCAAGAAATACCATACCTCTACACAGTTGTAGCCAATAGGCCAACAATTAAGAAAATTCTCCAAGTAATTTTTCAATCTGATGATTCCTCCATTCATGTCTTTGGCAGAAATGAACAAGGAGGATTCAGTAGAGTCGTCAAGTAAGAATAACTTACACAATCCTAACAAGTTTTCCAAGTAGCTGGTCTTGTCAAACCCGTTGAATTCCTCCAACTTTTCAAGCGATTTCTCGAACTCTTGTAATGATAAGAATTTTTGGTGTTGGGATGTCAAGTATCCCAAAGCAATGTATGTCTTGACATTTGGCTTGTGTATGTTTTCACTTTCGATGATGCATAACTCACTCTCTTCATACATACCAATTTTGAAGTAGATTTTCGATGACCACAACCATATATCATGTAATATTTGTTTAGCTTCATCGTCAATAGTGTCTTTATGCAAAGGTTTTAATTCTTGTTTAACATTGCTAATCTTGCTGATTTTTTTAATGGTGTTTTTAGCATTCTGTTTCTTGGTTGTATGTATCACCGGGTCCTTGATGTATTTGGGGTCGATGAAGCTTGGCCTGTGACTCCACTTTGAGTCGATAAGATAGTTCTTAGATCCGCTCGAGATTTGCTCTTCGTACTTGACGTTGAATAGTTCGTAAAACAAGATGAACACTTCGCTCAAATACTCCATGATATATGAGGTGCCGTACAATCTTTCCCATATTGCCAATTGGGTCAATTTCAATTGAAGAATTTCAGATTTTATGAAAATTGGGATTTCTACCTCATCATTCTTGCACTTGATTATATAGATACCAGCAATGTTCAAGGAGTTGTTGATGAACTTCTCCAGCTCCTTGAGCGAGTTGATCGAGGTCACCAATGACAACAAATTCCATGTCTTGAAAGACTCGGGAAACTTTTTCAATATGAACTTACATAACTTCAAACTGCTGGTAATCTCATTGAAGTAACTCAAGGTCAATGCATAGCTGAATAAGTAGTTGGAGTTCCCGGTAGAATTGACAATTAAACTGTTTTTGTAGTACAACAACAACTTCTTCTGGTATGAATAGCCAATTTCCTGACTTGGGGTTTCAAATGCAAGCAAATAGTAGTAGAAATATCCGAGTGAGAACCAACTAGAGCTTATCAACTCAATGAACCGGCTTTTGTCGTCCAACAACACGTTCGTATTGTACTTGTTGTACAAGAAAGACAAACGATTACCTTCGAATCTCTGTGAGTGTTCATCCTCATCGTAACTCAAGTTGCAATCACGCTTCAAGACAGACAAATACCCTAAAAGCCTTTCACTGAATGTGAACAACTCGGCCACAACCTTCTTGGAGGTGTTATGCTTGAAATGATTTGCCTTGATGGAGTTCAACGGATTGAATCTCGTCAAACACAATGAATAAAGTCCTACAATCGACAAAAGATCGTGAATATGACCGTTGTTGACTTCCTGTTCTTTGTCGACGTAGTTCATAAACGTCTTAAGCGCTGCCAATGCCTCATCATATTCACCCAAGTCAATCAACACCTTTATCAACTGCATCAATACAAGCTGACTTTGGTAGGTACGTTCGGTTAAGCTCACCAAGTACTTCTTACTAGTCTTTAAGTTGATCAACAGTTTGTGTTTTTTACCTATGGTGGAGTAGAAGTTACTCACAAAGTCTTCGATTTCTTCGTTGTTCTCATCAGCATTGGGGAAGATCTTTTTGTCACTTTTGAGCTCATTGAGGATCAATTGGTTCAAGTAGTGGGAGTACTCGACCCTGAAATCCTTGTCAATAACCTTGTTGATGTTGATGTCAAACTTGTAGTTCATCAAGAAGTTACAGTACCTAATGAATGAATTTGTGTTTGCCTTGAATTTCAAAGCACTGACATCCAGAAACGTCAACTGTCGTTCTCCGTGGTTGTTGATGGTTAAACTCAAGTATTTGAACATGATCTCCAACCAGTGATTGGCGGCAACGTTTGTGTTGTTGAAAGGCCTCTCTTTGTAAAACAAATACTCAATCCACAACTGATAACTGTTAGATTTCGGGCCATGATTCACGATCCCAATCAACACATTGAACCGACAAATCAAATAATTGAGGAAATCATTCTGGTTGGACGTCAACTTCAGAGAATGGTAGTGGGAGTTGTTAACCGAAATGGAGTTCAATACTTCATACATCAAATCAGTTTGGGAGTTGAGATAGTACAAATGTCCTAATAAAATTGAACAATATAACTTATCTTGGTACTCCTTATTTATGTGGTTGTAGTTGTTTGTGATCAGCTCGGTATACCCAATCAATTGGGTCAACTTTTCCTGGCAGTTCACGTTATCTTTGTGTTTACAAACATTGGCTGGCACCAACTCGTTGCCGTCAAACTCGTTTTGAATCAATAACTGCAATTGGTAGTCGATGAAAACCAACTGCAGAAGAAAGTCTTGACTATCTTGAAAGTCCAACACATTCTTGGGGAAACATCCCAAGTTCAATGTCTTCAAAATACTATCATTTGCAGATTCAATCAACATGGTTTCGACAACTGTTTGTGAGATAATTTTTCGATGCTTGAGAATTCCCCAATATTGATCTTCGTGTGATTTTAAATCTGCGAGCGTGTGTATTTTTCGTTAGCATCTTTCGAATATCCTATATAAGCCCGGTAAGTCGGCTATTTGCGTTATGTTTGCCGACAACGAGCTTGGGGCTTTGAAATGGGTTCTTAGAAGGGGAAAAATCGTTTCGGAGAGAAATTTATTTGTTTCTGCTCTTGTTGACTCGTCTGAGTCTTCTTCCTCCACTATCTCAGGCAAATATAGTAAAGAAATTTGTTTCATGATTCCTTGGAGACACTTTTGCTCGTCTTCGTAGTTGATTTTTGTTGCAAGCTTATACAAGAAAAAAGGAAGCTTGTTTAAACAGGGCATAATATCTTTGACAAGCATTGGTAGTGAAACAATGTAATGCTTGTTGTCAGTCTTCTCGAAATTCATCAGAAAATACTCTCCAAACATGTCTTTCATGTTGAAAATTTCTTGTATCATGCTCTGAGCATCTTGAAGTGGGATAGTGGTATCAAGTTCGTGGAGACTTTGGAGCTGTTCTTCTAAACAAACCGGTTCTGAAAGTTCGACTATACCATAATTGCAAAACTCACTTAATGCTACTTGGTAATAAAATTCGAAAAGTAACGCGGAGTAGTCACAAAGATAGAGCCTCACATCGTGTTGGAAGCAGCAGAGTCGTTTGTATTCGTCGACAAGCCCAATATATGAACTTTTGCTTATAATGTTTGTGAGTTCGATATTTGTAGACTCTGTTACCGATGTTCTCAACTCAATTACACTGTCCAAAGTCTGCAGAACTCGTTTCCGGCCGGTTACCACCATTGTGTCCGGGAAGGTGATCCTTTCTATTTCTAAGTGTATGTCCGAGTCATCTGAAGACGCACTTTTTGTATCAGCAAGTCGAGTTTCATCGTCTGATTCACTGGTTGGTAATGAGGGGGCTCTAGTAGCTGAATTGATAAATTTATCTCTGAGTTGTTTTCTTGAGGTGAAGGTTTCATCGATACTTAGGTCCTCAACTGGACTGGCAGTGTGGGAATTCTCGCCTGTCTCCTGTTCTGGAGGAGCTATAGATCCTTCGTCAGGCAGTACTTCTTCAATATCTTTGTAGTCAACAACTAACACTGCTGCAGGTGACTGATCGATATCTTTGTCCTTTTCTAATTGAGATTCAGAATCAAATACTTCTTGTAACTGCACTTCTTCTAACTGCGCTTCCTCTAACTGCACTTCTTCTAAATGCGCTTCCTCTAACTGCACTTCAGAATCAACTGTGTCGTGCTTCAAATTGGAATCATCATCTGACTTAGAAACCTCATCACAAACGGGATACAACGTCTCTGTTTGTATCTCTTCATTTGCTTCTTCCGTCACAAACAACTCATTTGAGCCATGCTCCAGAGATCGTAAACCCTGCTTGGACACATTAGCAGACCCTGAATTTCGATGTGACAACAATTCATTCAAACGAGGCTGACTGACATCCACTCTAACCAACTTATTCTCCTGTCTGTACTTTTTGGCCACCTGAGAATACTCGACCTCTTCCTGCCTTTCTCTCTTTGAGTTCAAATTCTGAGACTTAAAAGTCCGAGAAGTGTCAACGCTCGTGAGAAGCTTATGCACATTTGTCACTATCACCTCGATTATCTCCTCTTCATGCAAAAATCTCACTTCTCTTTTAGTGGGATGAATGTTCACATCAAGTATTTCAGGTTTCAACTCAAGACTTATATATACAAACGGTTGAAACCCTTTTGGTAAAAAGATCAGGTAGATCGAGTGAATAGCTCTTCGAAGAGGATCACACGACACAAGTCTCTGGTTAATGAAAAATATAGACTGCATCTTCTTTCTGTAGTTGAAATTACAGTTGGTGATTGCACCTTTAACTTTAACCATTCCGAACTTGTCCAAATACTGGCCTTCAGTATCATCACCATTGACCTCAAGATCAAGTAACTGGTTCGAACACTCGGCTCCGTACACCATTCTTATTCTTTCTTTGAGAGGCATGCCGGGACGAGTCATCAAAGCATGTTGGAAATCCCCATGTTTCTTCAAGCTAAATCCAACACCATCGCTATTCACCGCATACTTCCCCACCACGTCCAATATCTTCAAGTACTCATCGTTGCGAGATCGTATGGAGCTCAATCTCGAAGGAAGATTGTAAAACAAGTCTTCCACTATAAGTTGAGTTCCCTCTTTCCCAGCAATGGCCTTAGGCTCTGTGTTAGTTCCTTTGAAGTTCTGTCCAGCTGGTTTCCCGTTGATATAGTATGCCTTGTACGCGAGTGGGAAAGTACTGCTTTTGCTCCTGGTAATCACTGATAAACGCGAGATGTGGGATATCGATGCTAAAGCCTCACCTCTGAATCCAAAGGTTGCAATCGATTCCAAGTCCTCAAACTTGGCCAACTTCGACGTGGCAAACCGTTCACACAAAAGCCCCAAGTCTTCCTTCTCAATTCCGTCGCCATTATCGGTGATTTGGAGAAGTTTCAACCCTCCATCTTTGACTAGGATATCGATCATGGTGGAATGGGCATCTATAGAATTCTCCACCAACTCCTTCAACGCGTTGGCTGGCTGGATTACAATTTCTCCTGCTGCTATCTTGTTCACAACCAACGGGTCAAGTTTTCTGATCTTGCCGGTGCCAATTGTATCTTCACTGGTCATCGCAGACATGGTAGCGTAAATCAAAAAGACGCGCAATCCGTGTGTAAATTTCTACCGCACAGTTATCATTCGAATCATTGGAAGGTTATGCTGAAGAGAGCCAGCACGTATGAGGTCGCTCAGCAGTACGATGGGTACAGAAAGAAGTTGAAAGACGATGCTCATTTGGCGTATCAGGGTAAGGCCGGGTCCATGATTTTAAAGCATCTAACAGAGCTTCACGACTTGTTTGCAAACGTGAAGAGTTCTTCCAAAATGGCTGTTTACCACTCTGATTCCCAGGCGTTGAGTGAAACATCAGCGTACGCATCCATAAATGCCAGGAATCTCAAGTTCGGTGATTTGGGGGTAGCGTTAAACTCAGAAGAATTTGTTCACAAACTCAAGTTGTATTTGGGAAGAACTAAGCAAGAGCCACAGGAGGAAACAGAAGAGGAATATGTGGATTCCAACCTCATGGAAGAGAAGTTCAACGGTTTCAGCTGGTTGAAGTTAGGTCTCTTATACTACAAAACCAGTAACAAACCAATACCAATGGAGTTTTTAAATGGGCCTTTGGAGTCTGAAAAAAGAGTGATTAATAGAAGCCGTCGAGTCGATGACACCCGTGGGTTGACCCTGACCACCGCTCAGCAGGTGACTGCAAATGACCTAGAAACTGATACACAAAACACTGCTACGATAGTACGGTCGGTATTTGCTGAGATCCGAAAAAAGCAGAAAGGAAATTCTGATGCCATTAACTTCTTCAAGTTCTTCATTGATCCTACGTCTTTCTCACAGTCGGTTGAAAACTTGTTCTTCACGAGTTTCTTGATCCGAGACGGGAGGTTGAGACTCTTTAAAGATGGTAATGGAATCCCTATGATCACAAGTGTGGGTATTGCTTCTCCAGGAGATCTTATGCATGAGGAAAGAGGTGAGAAAAACTCACATCACATTGCATCTTTTGACTATTTTACATGGCAGACTCTTATAGAGAAGTATAACATAACCGAAGGGTACCTTGGTCATAGAGATGTTGAAGGTGAAGTCTGGGACCAGGCAGATGATGATGATGATGATGATAATGAAGATGATGATGAAGATGCTGATAATGATGAAGATGAAGCAAACCAGCTGTCCACCCCCAGACCCGATTTCCACGAGGATGAGGATATTGAATGATTAGGATGGATAACTAGCCACCAAGGTATGATACTAGTTACCTCACACCATTGTATATTACTGTATATCCGTTAACTACGTTTTCAATTAAAATATTTACAGGGTACCGCTAACATTGGTGTCTATTTACATGTCACTTCGTTTACTTCGTCTTCCAGAACCTTGATCCACCCATCAACCGTTAATAATTCGTTCATGGGCCATTTTCGAATGGGCAACACGCTCATGTCAGTCTTAATCTTAAGGTTCTCGAATATATCGATTCCTGCCACCCCAATCATAACTGCATTGTCGGTGCACAAAGAGATATCCGGAAAGTGGAAGGAGAAAGAATCGGGCTCTGCTCCTAAAAGTTTGGTGTTAAGGCCCTTTTGTAGTAACTTCCTGAATGTTTTATTGGATGCTACTCCACCTGAAAACACCAAATCTCGTACACCTTGGAACTTAGAATCTCCTTTGGTTCTGATGGTTTCCACCACTCCATGCTTCTCTAGAGCTACGTTCACTCTGTCGATAATGTGCTCAAATAAGTGATTTTGAGTTTTGTACGCAATGAACTGCTTCGAGCCTTCATCTAATGAGTGGTTTTTCATATAATGCTGAATGGTGCTTAAAAATGGTGCAAATGTGAACTGGAGCTCGTCGGGAATCGCCTTGTTATGTGGACCTCTCAAAGGCAACTTGAGCTGGAAATTGAACTCATTGTTTCGAGTTTCTGTTGATATCTCATCAAGCTGCAACTTGACACATTCGGGAATCGAGTCCACATATTCTTCCAACTCTTTTCCCAAAAGATTGCCCTTCAAACCAATCTGCCGTGCACACTTGTCGATAGAGTCGCCCACAGCAATATCACAAGTATCGATCAAAATTTCATGGTCTGATATTGATTTCAGGTGTACTAGCATGGTGTGGCCTCCGCTCACGAGTAAACTTAAAAACGGGTATTGTGGGGTAGATGTAAGCTTTGAAACCAAAATATGCCCTAGCATATGGTTTACTCCGATCAACGGTTTATTCCATGCTATTGCAAGCCCTTTGGCAAGCTGGAGACTTACAGATAAAGATCCCACCATACCTGGTCCTCTGGTGCAACAAATGAGATCTGGAGGAACAGAATCAAGACCGTTTTTAGCACAGAAATCTTGTAACATGTTACCAATGTGCTTCTGGTGGAACTCGTGTGCGTGTGTAGGGATAATCCCTCCAAACGGTTGTGAATTTAGAGTTCTTTTCATCTCATCTAGCACAACAGGTGCTGTTTGGCCAGGCATCTTCTGTAGGAGGGCAAGGCAAGAGTCGTCACATGAGGACTCTAAGGCCAATACCTTATAGTTTCGTAGAATTATTCTAGCCACTGGAAGTCTCCGGCCGATATTTCTTGGTATGTGCCATAAACCACCAATCATATGACCTTTTGTTTGCAATTGGATTTATTTCTTACGACGTTTGAATAATTCGCAGCAGCAATTTTTTTCCAAAACATCGAAGCTTTCACGGTTCCTAGGAATTTAATTTGTTTGTTTGGTACACCCGCTTGTTGTTTTACTACTGTGGTTGTTGGTACCGGCATCTGTATCGATACCCCCACTTACATCCCTTTCATCTTTACTCATTTTCCCTGTCCATCTTGTGTCATTTTATATTTGTATCAACTCGGCTCCAGGTCCTCGTTGAATGTCTACTTTGTTAACAACCCCAACTGTACCCCTAGGGTACCCGCCGCAACATTATGACACAAATTTCGGGTCTGAATGCATTGATATGCTTGCTAAAGACGACAATGATAACAATAAAGCGTCCGAATCGCCTATAATAAACTGTATGATAGCTGGAGGTTTAGGAGGTATGGTTGGTGATACATCCATGCACTCACTAGATACCGTCAAAACCAGACAGCAGGGGTTCATGCAGAATTTAAAGTATAAGAATATGATTCCGGCCTTCACGACGATTCTAAAAGAAGAAGGATTTTTTAGAGGCCTTTATGGTGGATACTCTCCTGCAATTTTGGGGTCCTTACCTTCAACTGCTGCATTTTTCGGGATGTACGAGTACTCCAAGCGGACCCTCATCAAGGACTTGCGCATGAATGAAACTTTGGCGTACTTTTTGGCAGGCATACTTGGAGATTTAGCTTCGAGCGTATTTTATGTGCCATCAGAGGTGTTGAAAACCAGACTTCAATTGCAAGGCCGGTACAATAACCCGTATACAAAGGGAAGCGGCTACAACTACAAGGGTCTTGTGGATGCCGTGAAAACCATCCATCGAGTAGAAGGATCTCGTACGTTTGTTTTTGGGTATAAGGAAACTCTTTTCAGAGATTTGCCATTCAGTGCCTTGCAATTTGCATTCTACGAGAGATTTCGGCAGTTGGCCATTTTTTACAACGACAGTGAAGATTTGTCGATTGGTGCTGAATTGTTAAGTGGTGCATCAGCTGGTGGTCTTGCTGGTGTGCTCACCACCCCATTAGACGTGATAAAAACTCGAATACAAACGGCTACCGAAGCGTCGACTTCAGCTGTGCAAATGTCAACCATCAAAGCATTGCGTTCAATCTACCACACTGAAGGGGTTCTTGGGATGTTCTATGGAGTGGGTCCAAGATTCATCTGGACGGGTATCCAAAGTTCGATCATGCTTTTATTGTATCAGGTATCGTTAAAGAAGATCGATTCCATGTTGGTGAGCAAGGGGGCTTTAGAATAAACTTGTAAAATAGTATTTATAAATCTGTAAATAGAGGCATATATGAGCTGAAGTAAACATGGGGTTATGTAGTCCTTTGGAGCTGGTTTCTCCAGTTAAAAGGGTATTTTTGCAATACTTGAAGTTCATACAGTATTCACTATCATTAAAGTCCGTGATAGTTTAGTGGCTAGAATCCCCGCTTGTCGCGCGGGGGACCGGGGTTCAATTCCCCGTCGCGGAGCTTTTTTTTAAGTTTTTAACTATACTGGATGAGTATGACCTCAGGTATATGAAACCTTACAGGTCTATTAACATCTAATCGAACATATTCTGGAAGAGGTATTTTTGTTCACTCAGAATTGTCCTTATCTGATCGAGCTGGAAATGTGCACCTCGAAATACTTTCATTCTCGATTTTGATACTCGCACCGATGAGCATTCTTTGAATCAGCCATGACGTCCATTCAAGAACAAGATTTGGTTCTCTTCAAAGACAACAGCATAGTGTCAGACAAATTACTATCTTCTTCTTCCTCACATCTTTCCATAATCGCATATACAGAGGGGACGCAGCCCACCTGGTTTGTCAATTCACTAATTGAAAACTCATTAGTTGGAACCGCCTGTTTGGTTAACAAAGACCTCACCAAACAAACTCCAAAAAGAAGTCAGGTGATCTACATATCGTTCTCTAATTTGCTAGAGTTCTATACTAAAGCATGTAAGAAGAACGGGGTTGACTTATCTAGAGAGTCCAATTTTCATTTCATTGACTGCTTCACTGATTTATTCACCAAGCACATAACCAATCCTGAAAACGCTTCGTCACAAACTTCAAAGTTGTTCAGCTTCATTATCAAACAACTACTGATGGTTCCAGGTGTAAACAAGATTGTATTTATCGAAAACCCCGAGATCTTATTGACTGCTACAAGCATATCCAGTGTTGAACTATCCAACTCTCTTGTCAAACTCAACCGCTTATGTCGAAACTTATTTGTGATATCGTGCCATACAAGTCCTCAGATCGTGGATATCCACTCAAAGGAGGCTTACGATCCTAACTTCAAGACTTCAGACTTTCTAGTGAAATTGCACCAAAGAGCTCATTTGAACATCTACTTAGAGCCTCTAACAACAGGAAGAGCTAAAGACATCACTGGAATCTTGACAGTTTCAAAGGGACCGCTTCCATTTGAGTCTAGTATCATAATCGATGAGAAAAGCTACACCTACAACGTTACGAAAGAATCGAATATCAAATTATATTTCCGTTAGCTCGTTAAAACTTTTTCCTATGTATATTATATAAGTCATCCAAAGCAAACTCAATAGCACATCTTGACCATATCAATGGAAACAACGGCCAAACAGATCTTTCACCTACCAAAACCCAATAGGGAATGTTCTCCATGGTTTTGTGAACATCAAACACTCTCCCGAAATCTTTCACCAAGTATCTCAATTCAGGAACAATAGTTATTTCCCTGATACTGGCAAGTGACTGGGGGTTCGAAGGCTTTTCATCAATAACAAGTCGTTTAATAGTATCTGGAAGTAAACCAAGTTTGTTGATAACTTCAAGACGATGTTTTACCTCCATTCCAAAGACATTCTTCATATGTTTGACCACTGTAAACCCAGAGTCTTTCACATACGCTTCGTTGATGTCATTTTTGTATTGGAGCTGGTCGTCTGTGTCCGCCACTAAGTCTTCTTTCACTTGGTTGGTGACTCTATGGTACTTGGTTCTACCATACTCGGTGTGATGTTTCAAGTCGTTGGAAATCAATGGTGCCAAGTACGGCCGTACTAAACTGGTGATGAAATGGTTGACGTTGAATAGCTCCGTAAGCCTTGTGTACGCCGATTTCGCCTTCAAGTGGTAGTGGGAGTCAGAGTAAGTCTCTGACAGAAGGTCATCCTTCGAACTGTGTCTTGACGATGATGACGAGGAAAAGTACCGCTGGGAGTAGCTGACGTCTTGTGGTTTCAAGAACCTCACGTTGAGGTTTGGAGACTGAAGAACTACTTTGTTGTTAAAATCTTTAACATACAATTGCACATCGTCAGAAAGAACTCCCGTACCAATAGAAGCATAGATTGCCGTCCATATAATCACATTGGGTGAGGTAATATAGTTGAGCAATGAAGGAACTGACTGGTCGGTGGGGTGGATAGCGATATTGAGAATCTTCTCCGTCTTCAAGTACGCCTCTTCAAAAGTCAAGTCTCCAATAGTATCTCGTACAAACTTGAGGAACAACAAGATTTCCTGAGAGTAGCCTTTCTTGATCACATTTTCCAACACATTTCCGTATCTTTCATCTACATCATGGTTTAAACGGTCCACGTTACCCATAACATCAGCAATGGAAATCAAAATGGGAATCAACTCATCGTCAGTCAAACAGCATACTAATGAAGCCACTGCCGCTCCCACAGCACTACCTCCAAAGATACGGGGCAAAAGGCCCTTGAAATATAACGCCTTCACCACCCCCAAATGGCATAAACCAAAAAGCGAACCACCTTGAAGAATTAAAGCCGTGCTACCAAATGATTGACGAGCATCGTGGAAGAAGTCCAACGTCAACTGCTTGCTATTCATGATATATTCGGTATTTCTGGTATCTTTTTCCGAGTTGAGACTATCGTGCAAGTAATTCACACAGTCCAATACTTCGGCGATGTACTCTTCAATTTTAAATTTGGTTCCCATGTACGACTTGAGATAAAGCTTCTTCTGAGCAATACCCCCAAAATTCCGTAGAAGACCTCCTCTTAAGAGTGACATCAAAAGTGGAGCGTCGTTATTGATTCTTGCTCTTCTCAACTGCTTGGTTCTCTCGTCAATTAACACATAATCGTAATGCTTTGATATGAAATTCTGTCTCCACAAATCGAGATTTGTGATTTTATCGATTTCGACCACGGTTTTCTTCCACTCGTTGTAGGTCCTTACGTTCTTTAGTTGGTCCAAGTACTCTTTAAGGGAATCTTTGCTGTAGTAAACCAGATATATTTTCTTGACCCAGAAGAAAAACACATCGAGGAGAAACTCCACTAACGCCCAAATAAAAGAAGGCGTGTGATTGAAAATGAAGGTGATGATAGGTAACAAGTACCGCTGAAGTATTTTCTTGAGCATATGGATGTTGTGTGATGTGATGTATAATGCCCTAGTACCGCCAACCAATTATCATGCTCTTCTGCTAACTTCCGATAAGATGAGAAACGACTTTTACAATCGCATGTGAAGAGTGCGCACAGAGTATTTTTCGCAGTCAAATAAAACGTATAACAAGGCTAAGTAGATCTCATAAGTTTCTTACTCCTACTGAAGAATTTCTTACCCAAGTTCGAAGCATGTAACCCTCCGGTCTCCACCTTATCCTTGACACTAGAAACTCGGCTTCTTATCGAAACATGTCTTCTCAAATCATTATGCGCAGCGTTTTGATATGCCTGAGAAGCGATTTCACCAATGTGCATGTTGGAGGAGTTGTCAGACTTGGTAAGGGTCTCGTGTAGCCAGGTCTGTAAGCCAGTGTCATAAGCATACTCCTTCATCAAAGCCTCTTTCAACAATTTGATTCTATCTTGAGGCTGTGACGGTTTCATCATGGTTTTCCAGTTCGAAACAGGGTAAGAATTAGGTGGGAAAGTCTTTCTTGTAGAAATGGTAACGGTAGAAACGTCACTAAAATCTCTCTTGTGCAGCTGCGCTTGTGCAGATGTCAAGGTTGGAGCTCCCGACATATCCCCGCTGGGGGTATTTGAGTTTGTACTTTCACTTTCAGAAATCGACCGGTTGGATTGACCTTCGTTGTCTGCAACTGGGGAGAGAAGACTGGTATACCTTTGGGCTTTGGTCTTAACCACCGAATCCAGTGAGCTCATCTGCTCGTTGAACTTTCCTTCATTGTACTCATGACTACTTAAGAGCGAGCTGTTGGAAATACCACGTTCGTTGGACGCACTGCCATCAGAGGTGTTTGTACCACTACCGAAAGTATTGTCTTGAAACTCGTCTTCTTCATCCAAATCTGAGTCCTCGTGAATACTGGGTAATGCAACATCGACTGTCTCCGGTATTGAAGGAGCACTGAGCATCGACATATTGTCTGAAACATTTCTTGGTTTTGTGAACCGCTGATACCCGGCGTTCAGGTCTTCCATGTTGAAGTTGAAAGCAGACTCGTTGTCGTTGTCTCCTATGAATCTGTCTCTGAAGTTATTGGTATTTGGCTTCCATGCTCCCATTGAGAATGTGTTGGTACTCATGGTGGAGTCTCTTCTGTTGAGATCCTTCTCAGAAGAGGGAGGTTCGAAAGACTCTCCACGTTGGTCAAAAGAAAGCTTTCCCGTGGATAATGACCCTGATGAAGCTACCGGATGTAGTTCACCGCCTTGTTCTTGTGGAGGAAGCCTTGACTCTGGAGTCTTGACGTCTGGATATTCTGGAGCTTCTGTCTCTGTTGGAGTGGTATCGGGTTCAGTAGTATCATGGTCACTGGGTTCTTCTTCAATAGTCTCTGTGTCACTCGCAGGTCCTAACGACTCGCTCTTAGAGGTGTGCCCGCTGGTACGGTCACTCATATAGGCGTCCACAGCGTCAGAAAAGGTAGCGTAGTTGGGTGAATCTGTTCTGGAGTCAAGAGAAGCAACATCTTTAACAGCCGGTATTTGCACATCCATAGGAGGTTTACGCACCGATGGCTTATGTCCTGTCAACCCTTGGACATATTGTTGATGTATTCTCTGTTCGTCCTTAGTAGCGAGAGGAGCAATGGGTGTAACCTCGGCACTCTGGTCTCCGTCATCGTAGCCGTAGTCGTAGTAGCTGTATTCATTTTCAAAGTCGGGTAAAGAGACATTTGTGTCAATTGGAGGCAACATTTCACGGTCACCTGATCCATTGCCAGCACTAGAGACCATAGACGCATTTTGCAAGTCCTGAATAAGTGAATCGAAAGTCTCATTGCCTTCTCCAATTGTCTGGCTCTCGATATCAACAGCTTTGGTGGGAGAACCCTGTTCATTTTCCAGGGCTGTTTCGGTAGCAGCATCAGCATCAAACCTCTTCTCGTAGTACGGAATGGGATCATCCTGGTCAGTTTCAGAGTCAGAATTCTCGAAGTTTCGCCCGTCAATGGATAACACCAACGGAGCATTGGCTTCGGCTTCAAGCTTAGACTCGGCTGGTTGACCTTCTGCAATTACATCTTGGTCACCCAAGCGAGATGCCTTATCAACCAGCAGACCAATACGGCTGTGGTCAGCTACACGCAATGCAGTTTCGTTCTGGATCGAATCAGCGTCAGATTGAAAGCTTTGCTCTGATGATGGGGTCTCAGGAGTATACGGTGCTGGTACTGTGGCCAGAGTGAAGTTTGGGGTTGGAGGCTCCAAGTCCGGGCCAATATTTTGGTCCACCGGCTGTGGGTGTGAAATGATGGTTTGTTTGATGGTTCCATTGTCGTCATGAAGCCCCATTTTTGATGGAGGTCTTTCGTGATTCAGCTGATGGTCATCGTCTGAGTCTGAATCTTCCGTTTGCATTTTGTCGATAGAAAGCACGAGCTTTTCATCCGGCTTCTTCTGGGGGCTACCAGAAGGCGACTTTTGAGTTTGTGGTGCTAATTGATGTTCGGGAAGTACGAATCTCTCTGCCACGACGTTATTTATATCTGGGGAGGTGACATGATTCGATGAGTCGGAGCCGCTGCTGTAGTCATACTCATCGTCATTCCATTCATCTCCATACGACGGGACAGAGGCTCGCACCCACCGGGCGGATTTGTGTCTACCAAACTTGTCAGCCATGAGAATAATAAGAGTTGGCGGTAAGTTTACATTTTTAGATGATACGACTGCGACTGCGACCGCGACCGCGAACTGATGATGCAATACACCAGACAAAACTTATATATTTATTTATATTACTGCCCTTACATGATAAACTTCAAGTTCATGTCTATGGGGTGAGAACTACTTAACTGAGGCTTTTGTGAGTACTTGGCCTTTAAAAAGTCTCTCATTCTGTTCAACAAACTAAGGTAGGATTGTTCAGGGAACTGCGACAAAATGGAGATGAAGGCATAACTCATGGCACCACTGGCAGACCCGTTGAAGCTGGCATCAGCAGATGTCTGGTCGTCTTTACTTCCCGACAAACTGATCACGTCTGCCGGAGAAGCCTTCATCTGTCTTACCTTGTCCTCATCAAAACTACCTTGGTTCATCACCGTTTTTGCCATCTTCCCCAAGGAAGAGAGCATGCCTCCCACGTTACCACGTTCATACGAAAGAACCGCCGACAACGCATCGCCCCCCACGTCCTTGAGAATACTGGGTTCTTTCACTACTCCCTTGGTGGAGTAGACATATGGCAAGTCCAACGCGGTTCCGGAATGGCACGAATCATACAACGCCGTTAACCGACATCCCATTGGCAAAGGTCTAACCATGATCTCGTGCATGATGTCGTCTACAATGAACCCATTCTGTTCAAAGTCCAACGGATAAATCACCTGGTCAGTGCCATCCTCTTCATCTCCGTCCAAATCCTTAGTCACTCCCCCGTGGCCCGAATAGTGGAAAAACAACGAGTCGTTGGGCCTGGCATCACGCGTCAACCATTGCATGCCTCTTAAGATGTTTTCTCGAGTAGGAATTTTGTTGTACTGGCGCTGGTCATCGGTCAAAATCACCATATCGTCCCACGAGTACCCAAACTGCTTGTTTAAAAAGCTACTCATGTTCTTAACATCATTAATGCACCCTTTCAACTCGTTGTTGGTGCCAAAGTAGTTGACCCCCACGAGCAAAGCTTTTCTACGGCCCGAACAGTTTGAGTACAGAAACTGGGCGTTTACTTGCGAGTTGAACTGCTGGGGCGCGGTACTGGGAGCCGACAATTGGCCTCTGGCGTATTGTTGTGATTGTGGGGGAGGAGGATTTGAGGGTCTGGAATATTGTTGTTGGCCATAGCCCGAGGGTGGTGCCCCCTGTGGTGGGCCGTAGTTATTGGATTGTTGGTACTGCTGTGGTCTACCACCGTACGAGTGTTGTCCTGATCCTGGGAACATGGTGACAGTAGTTGAAGGAAGATGAAATTTAATGCTCGTTTTCCGCGCCTTGTGGCTGCAACAATAATCTGCGCTACAATCAACTTTCAGTGATCTACAATCAACTCTTAACTATCTGTATTGAAATCTACAACTTGGAGTGCTCGTCCTCTCCCTGGCTGATAATCACATCCGGGTACAAATCTCCCATCATGTTTCCAATGTGCCACAACCCCCCATCCACCACCTGGATGGTTCCCGTGACATAGTCCGCCGCAGGCGAGAACAAGTACACCGTAGCATCGGCGATATCCCTGGTGCTACCAAGTCTCTGTAATGGAACTCTGGTTTCCGTGGGCCTTTGGCCTGGAGGTGTCAAACGAGACATACCTTCGGTTCCGCCAATGGCTCCAGGAGCAATACAGTTACAGGTGATTCCCAACGGGCCCAATTCCACCGCCAACGCGTTAGACAACGCGTCCACTCCCGCCTTGGCAGCACCCACATGTGCCTGGAATGGCACTCCGTAATAGTGTAAGGTGGCCGAGACAAAAATCACTTTACCCTTGTTTTTCCTCAATTGAGGAAAGCATGCCTTGATGGTGTTGAAGGACCCCAACAAGTCGATCGATACAACCGACTTGAAGGCGTTACTCGACAAATGGTTGAAGTCACTCAAGAAGTTTCCAGCGGCACCCGCAATCACAAAATCGATTCTGCCCAATTTCTCCACCGTGGTTTCCACCGCGTTGGCAATGGACTGGACGTCCCGGACGTCGACATTTCCTATTCCAACAACCTTGGCGCCATCTCTTAATTTGGCCAACTCTTCCGCGGCTTTGATGGTTTTGGCTTCATTACGACCAATGATAGCAGCATCGGCTCCTAGTAACACCAACGCTTGTGTTTGAACCTTGCAGATGGTTCCAGCTCCGCCAGTCACAAACACCACTTTTCCCTTGAAGATGTTTGATTTCCAGGCACTGGTTTGTAAGTACGTTCTGTCCAAATCCATGATGATAAAATAGTGTGAGAATGGAAATTTGCTGGACTTCAGATGATTTTATACTACGGGTTTGAAATTGTGGGGCATCCGCGGCCTTCGGTTAGCGGGCGTGTATGCCCACATGTGAACGTAAGTTATAGGAGTTGGAGAAATAACATGAACGAAGCGTGAACTATGAAGCATGTACTACCCAACCGATGGAATGTGTTAGGGAAAAAGCAGTCTCTGTGGGGGTAGTTTTTGCTGCCTCGGTAGAGTAGAATGGGTCAGAACGGTTTTTGTTGGTATGGGTGATGTTGGGACTAGCTCCATTATGCATCGGCTGCGAAAATATTCTTGAACTTCCTACGCACTACCGTGTTGCATTTAGTCGCATATCTGGTGCAAAAGTATCATCCACAAATTCATAATTAGAAATACATTCCCAAAATGTGGAAGTGTAAAGAACCTTCTAGTACCCAACAAGTACATATTAATGAATATTTGAAGGCTAAGCTTGAAGACTTCCCCCAGATAAACAATAAAGTCCCTAAAAATCTTGAGTTTGATGTAACAAAAGTTTTGGGGGAATTACCAAAAGACGACCCAATGATAGAAACCACACCAATATGGTACATTTTACTCTTCGCTATCAATTAATTCATCGAGCATTGGTTTTAATAAACCCACTTTTACTGCCAACAGGTTTGTGCATAGAACTAAAAACACTACAAAGCAATACACATCATGAAAAGAACCCCGAAGAATTGAAACCAAAAGTTGCCTTCTAAAACATAGGTCAAGGCATAACCTTCATCAGTTTAAGCAGCAGAGACGAACTGAGATCTGTAGCGGAATGTGATCTTAAGAAACCTACTTCGTTTTGCACAGAGTACATCCTTCACACTTCTTCTTGCAGGAGCACGAAGAGCAGTTGTTGCAGACAGCACACTTGATGGTGTGGGAGTTGATTAATGGTTCGGTTGTTGTATACATTACAGCAATATGATTTGGAATCAAAAAAACATGGCAAAAGCACCCGTATTTATAGATTTTGGTCAGGCTAGTTGGCCACCCAACCAAAGGATTATGTCCATTGGTACCTCCTTTAATTGCAAAGCCTAAACGGTTGACAATGGGACTGGACTCAACACCCGTCTGATCTGGATGTCGTAGATCCTTAATGGCCGGGTGGAGACATTTACTTAGGGCCAGTGGCCGTCGCTAAAATCATAGTTTTGCGGATGAACTCTACACCCCTGGGGAAGGGGGCGCGACATCCAGTTAAGACGGGTACGAGCTTGTGAGCCTGTTATCTGCTCAAGTGTGCATAAGAGGTTGTGGGGTAACTATAACCGGAAACAACTTGGACCTAAAGCTAGGATAAGGAGAAGTAGTCACACATTATTGGGTACAGTTTCCTAATAGGCATGTTTATCGATAACAATGATTTGTTACATTATAACACTCGGCGTACCAGGAGCCCAACTAGTGACTAGGTTAAAAGGGGGTTTCAAGTTTGCTACTGAAACATATGCATTATTGAGAAATAGTTGGGGCAATTGAGAGAACAAGGAATTCGAAGAGGGCGGAGGAATTGAAGGAGACTGATCAGATGCGCGGTCGATGAGCTGCCGCGAGAGATGGCGGTGCGATAGTGCGGTCTGTGGCCAGGGAGTGATTCCTGCCGTGAACAAGAACCACAATGATGATTTTGTTCAATTAAACCTCCTATTGCACCGTAGTTGCACTACCTCCATCATACACATAATATACACACACCCATCGTCTACCCATCGTCTACCCGTCCTCCATTTCGTTACTGCCCCTTCCAGAGAAGGGCAAAACGTTCTGACCCATACACGACCCGCTCCCCAGCGCCGCTGCGAACTGAATGGAACATCTATCGACTGAAAAGATACCCAACAACTCTGCGAAGCACGTACCGTTAATACCACCCAACCATGTCTCATACGGCCGATCAAGAGAAGCTAGTGTTGAAGGTCTTGTCGTACAAGCCTCACCAGTTCTACGAAATCTTGGAAGTAAGCAAATCGGCCAATGATGGCGAAATCAAAAAGTCGTACCGAAAGTTGGCAATCAAGTTACATCCTGATAAAAACCCCCATCCCCGTGCTGCCGAAGCATTCAAGATCGTCAACAAGGCCTGGAGCGTGTTGAGTGATCCCGATAAGAAGAGCATATTTGATAGCACCGGAGCTGATCCCGATACCAGGTTTAATCCTTCCATGTCTAGTGCCAGCGCCAGAACTGCCGGTGGTGCCTCCCCATTTGGCGGCCAATCTTTTGGACAACCAGCAGACTTTGACGACATCTTCAACATCTTCTTCGGTGGTGCTCCTGGCGGTAGAAGAGGCGGTGGTCAGACCTTTTCATTTGGTAATAATGGGTTCACATTCCAATCATTTGGAGGTCCCGGAAGCGGATTCCAATCTTTCCCTCGACAGAGACAAAGCCAAAGACAAAGCCAGCCACGGGCAGATCCTGAAGCCGCCACCGACTTGCTCACCAACCTCAAACAACTCCTCCCGATTCTTTTATTTGTGTTGATTTCAGTGATTCCAACGCTTTTCGCTGAACCCAGCGTCCCCGATTATTCATTCACCCCATCCACCAAGTTCAATTCCCAACGAACAACCCCCACGCTTAATATTCCCTTCTATGTGAATGATCAGTTCATCCAGAAAAAGCTGTACACAGATAAGCAGATGAAGACGTTCGATTACAAAATAGAGACGCTGTTCATCCAAGACAAACGTACCAAGTGCTCCAGAGAGCAGATGATCCGAAACCAGTTATTCGAAGAGGCTCAAGGATGGTTTTCCACCGACCAGAGAAAGCTCGAGAGGGCCCAAAACTACCCCATGCCAAATTGTGAGGTGTTGAAACAGTATAATTTGATATAACCATGGTCATCTTTCAGTTCGTCTTATCAGATGTAAGAGATCTGTTTTAATTTTATATATAAATGCATATGTTAAAGGCTATTGGTGTTGGTCAAGCACACCACCTCAACTACAGGCGAGTACGACCCGTCCCCGTTAATCTCTGGTCCCTGAGCCCATTTTTTGGTATTTTCATCAAAAGTAAAGCCCTTGACCTTGATATTCTTATATTTGGTGGTAGTTACCTTTAATGTCGAAAAAACAGAGTGGCCATCCACACCATTGCAGGTCACAGACCCGCTAAAAGTCGTTGACAAGGTGATGGATTTGGTTGACTTTCTTAGATATGTGACACTGAATCCAATTGAACCTCCAGGGATAATACCCACCAGAAGCAGCGGAGAAAGTGCAACAGTGAAAACACCGTTTTGCTTGTAGGTTGAGGCTACCCCCAATTCCAACGAGGCACTTACCGAGCCTGTCCCGTCTGCTTTATTCTGAAGCAACTCCATTGTCAATGGGAGAGTTATCTTTTGGGTATACTGCTCTTGAGCCTGTTTAAAGTCCCACTCGTTTATAGTGAATTGTTTGGGTTGGCCTTCATTTTTGAGGTGGTTGATAGTAATGTACGTCTGTGAGTCTTCCACCGAGATTCTTACTTTTTCGTGCTGAGCAGCAAGTTGTTTCAAGAAGGTGATGTTGATGCTATCTCTTTTCGCAACCGTTGTGTCTGTATAGTTATCTTGGAAAGATGGGTACTCCCCAGTCAAATCAACTATTTCCTGGGTTTGAAGAATAGGTTCCCATTCAGGTAGGCTCTGGTTACAGCTAGAGCTGTAGATGGAAGCAGCAGAGGTTGTATGAATAAATAATGGTAGAATCACTAGTGAGATAAAATGTGAAGACTTCATACTGAAACAAGATGTGGGGATGTAGTGGTATTTATGCACCAGCAACGTATACCCTGAGTGGTAACAGCATGACAATGCTCAACATAACGATATACCCTTTCTGTGTTGAATTGGAATCGGGCATAACAAACATTAAGAGCACGTGACTGACCAGCGCCGTACCTGAAATAGTACAGCCCTTGAGCTGCAGGGTTGATAATCGCAAACAAATTCTCACGCTAACGCAGTAGACAAAATAGCTGAATATCCACCAATATACTTTCCGGTCCATGTACCTCAACCCAACTTGATTCAGTTCACAATTCTACTTCACAAGCAAAGGGCCTGACATTTTACTAGTTTTGAAACCGCTAATTCTCTCAACTACATTTAGCTGCGTCATCGGCCTAAAATCTAAAATTGGCCGCGGAACTTCGCACTCACACAGGGGGAAAAAGAGATAATCAATTCTATTTATATTCAAGCACTTGGTTAATAATATCAATTCGTTGTTGAGTGTACACCGTTTTCATTTTATTGTAACACTTTGACCTGTGTCTTTCTTTCTTTTTGACCAAGAACAAGACCCTGATCTCGGATCTATCCCATTTTCACTACACTCATACACTCGTCATATACGTTTTGTTTTTGAACCCTTCTACTGGACACCAATAACTGTTTTGTTTGATTTGTGTGACAGTAAGCGAGGCTTTATTATTACATCTAACTTCCTGTCGTCAACATTCCTCCTCCTCCTACAAAGAAACACAAGTTCGAAGGTATGGATTCGTCTGAATTGCTTAAGATTCTTGATAATCCCGAACTCTTCGAAAAGAACCACAAACAAGTACGTGAGCAACTTTCTATCTATTTAAAGAGCCAAGAACTGTTGGTGTGTGACTTGCGTAATGACCTTGAAACTTCCAAACATGCCAATAAGGCCTTCAAGAAGGCTTTGTCTGAAATCGGTACAGTTGTTATTTCTGTGGCCATGGGAGACTTATCCAAGAAGGTGGAAATCCACACAGTTGAATCCGACCCCGAAATCTTAAAGGTCAAAATAACCATTAATACTATGATGGACCAGTTACAAACATTTGCTAACGAGGTAACTAAAGTAGCCACAGAAGTTGCCAGTGGAAAATTGGGAGGCCAGGCCAAAAATGAAGGTTCGGTTGGAATCTGGAGATCCTTAACTGATAATGTGAATATTATGGCTCTCAACTTGACCAACCAAGTGAGAGAAATTGCTGATGTTACTAGAGCAGTCGCTCGAGGTGATTTGTCAAGGAAAATTAACGTACATGCTCAAGGTGAAATCTTACAGTTGCAAATGACTATCAATACAATGGTTGACCAGTTGCGGAAGTTTGCTTTCGAAGTAGCTAAAGTTGCTAGAGATGTGGGAGTTTTGGGTATTTTGGGAGGTCAAGCATTTATTGATAAGCTCGAAGGTATTTGGAAGGAACTAACTGATAATGTGAACGCTATGGCCTTGAACTTAACTACTCAGGTGAGAAATATTGCTAATGTTACTACTGCTGTTGCTAAGGGAGACCTTTCCAAAAAGGTGACTGCTGACTGTAAAGGTGAAATCTTGGACTTGAAATTGACTATCAATCAGATGGTGGATAGATTGCAGAATTTTGCAACAGAGGTCACCACTTTGTCTAGAGAAGTCGGGACTTTGGGTATTCTAGGTGGTCAAGCTAATGTTCAAGATGTTGAAGGAGCTTGGAAAGCCGTCACAGAGAATGTCAATCTAATGGCTACTAATTTGACAAACCAAGTGAGATCCATTGCTACAGTCACCACAGCTGTGGCCCATGGTGATTTGTCTCAGAAGATTGGTGTCCATGCCCAAGGTGAAATATTGCAGTTGAAGAATACTATCAATAAAATGGTGGATTCCTTGCAATTGTTCGCTTCAGAAGTGTCGAAGGTTGCAAGGGACGTCGGTATTAATGGTAAATTAGGTATTCAGGCACAAGTTAGTGATGTCGATGGATTGTGGAAGGAAATCACCTCCAATGTGAACACCATGGCTTCTAATTTGACGTCACAAGTGAGAGCATTTGCTCAAATTACTGCTGCTGCTACAGATGGTGATTTCACAAGGTTTATTACCGTTGAAGCTTCGGGTGAAATGGATGCATTGAAGACAAAGATTAATCAGATGGTGTTAAACTTGAGAGAGTCGATTCAAAGAAATACGGCTGCCAGAGAAGCTGCCGAATTGGCGAACAGTGCTAAGTCTGAGTTTTTGGCTAACATGTCCCATGAAATTAGAACTCCATTGAATGGTATTATTGGTATGACACAATTATCTTTGGATACTGAATTGACTCAATACCAGAGAGAAATGGTTTCTATTGTCCACAACTTAGCCAACTCTTTGTTGACCATTATTGATGATATCTTGGATATTTCAAAGATTGAAGCTAATAGAATGACTGTCGAGCAAATAGATTTCTCGTTGAGAGGAACTGTGTTTGGTGCTTTGAAGACTTTAGCTGTTAAGGCAATCGAAAAGTCTTTAGACTTGACATACCAGTGTGACTCTTCTTTCCCCGATATTTTGATTGGTGATTCCTTCAGATTAAGACAAGTCATCTTGAACTTAGCAGGTAATGCTATCAAATTCACCAAAGAGGGTAGGGTTAGTGTTTCGGTGAAGAAGTCAGACAAGATCGTTGAGGAAACTGACAAGTTGTTGTTGGAATTTTGTGTTAGTGATACTGGTATTGGTATTGAAAAAGATAAGTTAGGTTTGATTTTTGATACATTTCGTCAAGCTGATGGTTCCACTACTAGAAAGTTTGGTGGTACTGGTTTGGGATTATCTATTTCTAAACAGTTAATCCACTTAATGGGTGGTGAAATATGGGTTACATCTGAATACGGTTGTGGTTCTAATTTCTTCTTTACTGTGAGTGTTTCTCCTTCAGGCATCAGGTATACTAGACAAACAGAACAACTTTTACCATTCAGCAATCACCAGATTTTGTTTGTTTCTACTGAACATTCTGATAGTGAATTGGAAGTAGTTGGAAGCAGTCTTATTGACTTGGGTTTGAGTCCTGTCATTGTCAGACAAATCACAGATGCTAATTTGACTGAACCGGTCAATTACGATATCATTGTCATTGATTCCATTGAAATAGCCAAGAATTTGAGATTGCTTCCTGAAGTCAAGTACATCCCATTGGTATTGTTGCATCAATCAATTCCAGACTTGAATATGAGAATCTGTATTGATTTGGGTATTTCTGCCTACGGTAATACTCCATGCACCATTAGCGATTTAGCAAGCACAATTTTGCCTGCGTTGGAATCCAGGTCGATTTCCCAGAACACCGATGAGTCTGTGTGCCACAAGATATTATTAGCAGAAGATAACTTGGTTAACCAAAAGTTGGCAGTGAGAATTCTTGAAAAACAAGGACATCGTGTTGAGGTTGTAGAGAATGGTTTGGAAGCTTACCAAGCCATTCAAAAGAAGAAGTATGATGTTGTATTAATGGATGTACAAATGCCAGTCATGGGTGGATTCGAAGCTACAGAAAAGATTAGACAATGGGAAAAGAAGTCTAATCCTATCGACTCTTTGAGTTCCAGAACACCAATCATCGCATTAACAGCACACGCTATGTTGGGAGATCGTGAAAAGTCTCTTGCCAAGGGTATGGACGATTATGTTTCTAAACCATTGAAGCCTAAGCTATTGATACAAACCATTAACAAATGTATCCACAACACTAGGCAATTGAAAGAGTTGTCCAAGCAGAATAACAGCAACCGCACTTCCTCCGCATTTGCTAAGAACTTGAAGAATAGTGGAGACTTATCTCGCATGAATTCTAACAACAGCTCATCTCCCGCTACCACACCAAACGGATCTCATCTGAATGGTCCAGAGCCTAAGATTGTAGAGATTTTCAGCTCTAGACCTGGAAGCCCAAAGAAAGCGAACTCAAATGATTATATGCTCAATGGTAGACCTGGGCAGTTGCAGGCGAATAACAGATCCAGGACAGAATCTGCCATAAATGTTACGTCTAAAATCTAAAGTTAACGAATATTGCGTATTAAGCTAATCAGTAATAAATAAAATTGTGACTCAAGTGATAGCCTCTGAAACTCACATCACCAAATGGTATCCTTCCATTTGCTTAACTCCTGTCCTTGAATAAATACATCCTTCTGGGCCTTCTTTCTCATGTAAAAAATGGGACAATCATTATTAGAGCACAAAACTTCTTGATGTAAAGACCCCTGACATCTTTGACATTCGGTCCATAACCTAGAGAACTTGTTTTCCAAATAGTTCATCTGAGCCAAAGAACTACAATATAACCTTGGTCCTTCCTCAATACAGTTCTCACAAAGCAAGCCCTTGTTGTGAGGCTTTAAAGGAGTCTTACAGTTCTTACATGTTTCTGCCTTTCTGGCAAATTTTAGTAAACCACCACTCTTCGGAGCAGCTCTCTTCACGGTTCTGGTATGGTCACCAGTCAACAATTCCTTAGCCTTTTTATCCCCCATAATAGGTTCAAAAATTCTCATCAAAGGCTTGGATAATTGGTTCTCCAAGTAGTAGTTAACATCAATAGGCAAGGAGTTTTCCAAAACATATAAGGGATCTTCTGATTTATCATAGTTTTTGGCACCGGCTGGACCATTGATGATAACATATGCAACTCTGTCACCTAACGTTGGGGCAGAACCGGCATCTCTTTTACGCATCTTTTCTGCCAACACAATGTGTGCTTGCTTAGCAGCGTAATCCTGCTTGGAATAGGCCTTAGTTATAACCAACTGAGATAGATCTACCCTGTTTTGCAACAAGTCAGCAATTGTTTGTTTAACAAACCTTTCTGCCTTCCCCACATCTCTTTCTTCTAAGATTAATACCAAAACCTTCGTGATGACGTTTTGAACTAATCTACAGTTGTCTCTCCGGACTGTTTCAATACCCTTTGTATCCATTTTATCAAACTTATTGGGATTCGTCCAATATAAACCGGCATATCTCTTCTTGTTAATCAATAAGTATGGATAGTAACACTTTTCGAACTCCAATTTGATCGGATTCTTAAATTTGGATGAAACATATTCAGCTGCTTGCTCTCCCAATTCCATACACTTCAGCAAATCAGTATATCCAAACTTGATCATGACCGAATCTGTATCACCATAGACGACTTTAGCATCGTAATCAAACCCATTTTTCTTGGAATAGAACTCTTCAACCTCATTCTTGGTCTTCTCGATCATGACTCTTCCAAAGGCTGTGGTCGATGAAGAGATAGCCAAACAAGGTAACTTACCGATGGTTGCACCAGTGAAACCATAGACAGAGTTGGCAGAAATCTTCAAGGCTAATTGTCTACCGTTTAAGACGGACTTTCTGAAAGGATCAGTTTCCTTCTTCAAATCCGCCTTTGCTTTCTTTCTAGCAGTCAACAACTCATTCAAAATCGTGGGTAAAATGCCTTGCCTTTTATTGTCTTTAACAAAGTAATCTCCATTGGGAGTTAAGATATAGTCATCTTCGTTTAACCCAAATGTTTTGATGGTTTGCTTATTAAGCAACGTAGTATAACACAAGTTATGTGCCATCATAATAGAAGGATACAAAGAACTGAAATCTAATGTGGTAATAGGAACATCATAATAACCTCTCAGAGGCTCAATAACCGTTGCCCCTTCATATTCCTCATTTGTTCCTTCGCTTTTCATATTCGGGATCACAATGTCTTGCTCTAGACACTTTCTGAATAACTGAGATATGACTTTGATCTGCTGACCTCTAGATAACAAATATGAGAACGGAACACCTGTGACTCTGGCCATTTCTGTGTAGTTGACTAAGCACATCAATTTTTCAACCAATCTTAAGGGCAAATAGGCATCTTTCAAGCAATAGACAGCCAACCTTCTTCTAGTTTCAGCGTCACCGTTTTGTAAATCCGTGATAATAGAGTGGTGTACATCTTCTTTTTGTTCACCTAAGAATTCAGCCGATACAGAGTTCAATGTGTAACTTCTCAATTTGTATTCTCTCTGAACGAACTGCAACAAGTCCAATTGCATTCTTCCTTCGATATTTATGACCTTGTTTTCTCTGGTACCATAAGCTCTGGAACTGAAAACAGAATCCTTTACTTCTTGTTTGATCTGTTTCATTCTTCCAAAATAAGGGAATTTTGGCAAGTGTAAAGCTCTTGCTCTGTCCAATAAATAAGGTAAATCAAAATTGGAAGTGTTATAACCAATAATTACATCTGGGTCAACTTTCAAGACAAACTCTTTCCAATGCATGAACATTTCATCCTCTTTTTCGTGGGAGAAGATCTGAGACCCAATAATAGGCGAACATGAGTTGACTGTAAATACATTTCTCACGAATGGTTTAGGTTCTCCGTAGTTCAGGACAACGTTGGCAATTTGAATTACTTGATCATGCTCTGCCTCGGGGAAGATACCTTTTCTTCCAGCACACTCGATATCGAACGACAAAATACGTAAAGGAGCCATTTTCAACCATTCTCCTTCCGATGCATGGGTCACTAAGTCTTTATAGTTGATAGAACACTCAATCTGACAAGTCGATTGGAATAAGTTCTCATCTTTCTGTAGGTGATACTTGCCTTTGGGTAACGTTATCCATGACATTCCGGTAATTTTGCAGTCTACCATCAATCTCAATAAGTAATTAATGTTATCGTACGTGACGGTTCCCATCGGAAAAAGCTCCTCAAAATGGACCTCACCCCTTTCGAACATCCCCCGTAACCGGGAAATGTTTCTAGCATTGTTGACGAAGATCTTGAAAAATGGAACCTTGATATTGTTATTAAATCCCCAAATAGACTCCTTTGCTGAAACCTCAATAGCTCTTATACCTTCAAAGGAATTCGTGAGGTAATTCTTGAAGGTGTTCATGTTGTCATCAACAGAAAACCCTCTTGGAACTGGAACGTACAAGTAATGCAAGAATCCAGTCACGTTACACAAGATGGAGTTCCCTTTATCTGTAATACCAAAAAATCTGGCAATTGTATCATCATTGAGATGGGTTTCTTCAGCATCCAACTGCTGGAAACTTATGTCATGGTTGAAAAAGTCTGGATCAAGCGGAGGTCTGTCCCATTTCTGATGCTCCTGGTCCTCGGCTCCAGCACTTGCTGTCATGTTGACCAATTCTTTTTCAAAGGTGGTTGGTTCTTCCATGTTGGTGTCTCGTTTTAACTTTTTTAAAGTCAGCTCCTGCGACTCTGTCAAGTGCTCCACCACCGGGTACAACGCCTGGTTGGCGACGGGCATCGAGTGAGCCAGCTCCGAGGGGGCATTTAAAGGTCTTTTAGACATGGCAAGCTAAGAAGATCAGTAGTTTCAATGAGCTTACAAACGCGACTTTTAAAAATACTTGACCAGAATCGCCTGCGCGTCACAATTTATCTAGCTGCAAAAATGTTCGTGTATTTCACTATTAACACTGGAAGCTTTTGAGATCGTTCAAAAGCTTGGTATGGATCAAGTTAATTGACAGCAAGAACGACTTATTTTCCAGTAGGTCTTGGAATCTTTGCACTATATAAAGAAATTCGGTAAGGTCATTTGATGCTTTAGCCATTTCGTTTAAGCAGTAGTCGAAAGAAATGGGCTCAAACAACTCGTCAGCATTCCCTTCTTCTAAATCCTCATTTCCATCGTCGTTACCATCAACATTGAAAATGGTCGAAAAATGGTAGTCAATATTCTTCTCAAATGTTGTGTTGAAATCGTACTTGCTGGTGTCAATCTTCAATGAAGAAAACTTGTTGATCCAAAATTGCTTGACAGGTTCTGATTTGATGGTCCTGTTCAAGTTTATGAAAATCACAAAGTCAATGACAAGTTTGAGGTTCTCATTGTTAGTTTTGATGCTGGTATTCGATGTGTTAAGGGTGATTAAGAGGTCTTTGATCATGGAATCGCTGGAATACACGTAGTAGTTTATGAGCTCGAAGTCAGCCTCATTGCCATTCAAAGCTTTTATCAAATTGGTTTCAAACACTTCAAAGCATAAACTGTTAACTTTGGCGGGTGCTTCCAGTAATCTTATTTGTTCAGTAAGCATGTCATTGTTTATAAGGTTTCCGGGAATATTAAGGTACCGTAACTCAGAAACCGCCAACTGTATAATAAAATTCAATACTACCTCAGCGGTAAGCTTCAATTCATTACTTGATTCATCTTTGACCTTCAGAATTATTTTCATTATTTCCTTTAGAACCGTTAAATAGTTGTTCAAATTTTTGTTCTTCAAGCTTATTTTACTTAGAATCCACTTGACTATTGACACACTGCAAGGTAACAAGAAGTTTTGGGAGAGGTAGTCCAAACCATTGTTTAGTATCTTCAAGTTGATCTTCCCGTTGATGAATGCAATCACCGCTTGCTGATAAATTAAAGGGATCAATTGATAAACCTGTTTCACATCAATTGACTTGATCAAGTCATCAGATAATCCTTCCGCTTCGTCAAACAATGAGTTTATCCAATCGTTGATCAAACTGTTATAGTTACTGGCAATTGTCTTATCATTTTCCACCTCTTCATTGAAAACTGGTGTTAGGTTGGTGTAGTTTAAGTTATAATTATGCAAATAAGTTGAGGTGAATGAGTTCTTCATATTGAAATCCATATTGATATACTCAGAACATTGCATAATGAACAACAAAAGCACTCCAAAGTAGGAAAAAAATTCTTGGAAGGATCCTTCATTGTTGTCATTCAACTTGAACGAGTCGTTATCGAGAAGTTTTATCAACTTGAATATGATCTCCCTGTCAGACAAGTTGAACATGAAGACCTGGAATAATTTAGGGCTTTTTAGTAATATCAACAACAATCTGTTCAATTTTTCTAAGCTCTGCTCATCCACCAACAAGTCCATCATATTCTTCATGGTTGATATCAAATCAACTTGTTTCTGCATCGAAAACTCAACTTTATTGATGGTGGTATCGAGATACTCCATTAGGTTGGATTCGTCAATAGAAATGAATTCACAGTTGATGCTGTATAGTTTGTCATTAAGATTGTCTTGAAAGTTTTCTGATGAGTTGACGTTCGACATTTCATGTATCAAAGTTTGCTGGTTTACCTTTCCTTCGTTGGGGAAAAACCTATGGAAAGACTTTATGGACAAGATCTTGTTGAAAATTAATGATTTAATAAAATACTGTTTCAAGTTCGTATTGATTTTATCAAAATTGTCAAAGTTTTCAAACGCCTTATTGATAGTATCTTCCAAATTGTCTACTTTGTACAATAGTATCAATTTTGGCACCCGTGAACTCAAAAAGTTCAACCAGTTGTTTTTCACAAAAGACGGTTGTTTGGCCTGTTCAGACAAATATATACCATTGAACATCGAGTAAATCAACTTATAGCAGTCTCCTTTGAACACTTCATTGAAGTTCTTGAAGAGCTTTTCATTATCGGGAACCTGGTAGCTTTTGAACATCTCGTTAAAGTAAAAAAAGATCTTGATGCTTTCGTAGCTGGAATGATTCTTAGAATTCACATTAAGGTTCAAGTTGTTCAATCTCGGCTGTATAGTCAAATTCTGTTTGCTGGTAGTGAACTTGTTACTACAGTATTCAAACTGCTTCGTATAGTTGTTGGCATTGAGGAACGACATCAACTTTGTAACAAAGACCTTGACCACTTCCTT
The DNA here is from genome assembly GCF_029203305.1 of Yamadazyma tenuis. NCBI lineage: Eukaryota > Fungi > Ascomycota > Pichiomycetes > Serinales > Debaryomycetaceae > Yamadazyma > Yamadazyma tenuis. The sequence continues at coordinate 221,947 of NC_089463.1, forward strand.
GTCTTTCAAGGAGAATTTCAGAATCAAAGTCCCCCAATTGAATATCAACTCGTTCAAGAGTTCTTCGTTATTCTGATCCAAAACATGTTCAGAGTATTCCACAAATATCGGCAAAAAGGCCTCCACATCGGTGATGAGATGAATCTTCAAATGGTACTTTCGTAAGATCCGCACCTGTTGGTTTGTCGGGAGCTTGGCAACAGCTTTCCAGAACAGATTTAATTTGATTAGAGATACCACTGTCAAGTACCTTTCATTGCTTGAGTCTTCCAATAGGTCAACAAACTCTCCAGCCGTCACCGGGGTTTTTCCATCAAGCTGCTTGAATAGATGAAGAAACTGCTTGTCTGACACGTTCCTCCGGTTGGAGAGGTGCAATAGTCTCTCAATGGGACGCATTTGTGGTGAGGTAGAATGAATGAAAAGCGCAGTGCGAAAATCAGTGTGTAAATGTATTGAACTCCTAACCTGTCCGGTTCCATATATAAAGTTACATAGGCGTGAAGAATACTCTTCGGCGAATTTCTGGGGCTCACCAGATGCTTCTATCGTCTTTGTTCCAGATCGAAGTATCGTTCAAGTCCCAGCTGATTTGACTGGGATTGAAGTCCAACAGATATTTGAGGCCGCTCGCAGGTAATGAGTGATTGCTGAGGTTTAAGTCGGTGTCGTACATCTGCGTGTTTCTGGAAGACAACTGAGGCGACTGGAAGCTGGCCACAAACAGGTCCGGTTGTTTTTGTTGGCTGGCTTGACTTGGTGGAGTCAGTTCCAGTGATTGCAATGGTGAAGGAAGCTTTACCGACTGGTCCAAATTGTACAAGTTAGGAGGTTGCAGCTCCGGTGCCTGAGGTTCCAATGGCGTGGGTAAGCTTGTAACTGGTTGCATTTGTGTTTGTAGATACTGGTACCCGGTGTATGGAGTTTGGTTATACTGGGAGTAGTTTTGGTACTGTGCGTACTGGTTGGAGTACTGGCTTTGAGGTTGGCTCTGGTAGGCGTGATGGTGCTGCTGTTGGTGTTGCTGCTGATGGTGTTGGTGTTGCCGCTGCTGCTGCTGCTGATGTTCCTGCTTTACAACAGCAGCGGCAGCAAAGGTCGCCAACGTGTACTTGTCAGTCTGGTTCTGGTAGTACTGCTGTTTGTACACAGAAGGCAAACTGTAGCTGGAGTTGGAAATAGTGAGGTTGGCAATAATTTCAAGCTGTTGGCTGAAAGGTTCGAGCTCAAGGCTCCGTTTTGTGTACATGGATATGAAAAGCGAGTGTCAGGTGTAGGGAGCGAATGAATAGGGCCAGCAACGAGTGCCTAGTGTATTTAGTTGGTATGCCAAATGATGGAAAAGATTCAGCGAAAAACTGGAAAGAACGGACAAAAACGTAAACGGTGGATGCAGAAGACGCTATAATACAAGCAAAACAAAGGTGGGCCACCAAATGCTAAATAAAAATATGCTTTGGTGGAGATGCAGAAATCCAATAAAAATACTGTTGTATTTGAAAAAGCTTTTGGCTGGTTTGTCCATTACGCGGTATACATTAATTTTTTACATAGTGAAATTTTTCAGTGGTTTATGGTAATTTCACGATTGATTTAACTGCCATGCTGGAACCCCGACGTTGTCGATGGTGTCTTTGATGACTTTCTCTTGCTCCATTTGTTCCTGTTCCTTTAACTTATGTTTCATCTGCCATTCGGGGATTCCTCCAGCTGTCACCCCGTTTAAGCTGGTAGCCTCAGAAAACCTCACCCCATTTTCTTTGGGGGCAGCGGCAGGAGCGGGTGCTGGCACCGGCACAGGCGACGCCTCCGTGGCCTGCTGGACTGTTGGTGGCTCCTGGGTGACAATGGCGGCAGGTACAGACTTTTTGGCCTTCTTCAAGATCTCAGATGCCGATGGAATCGAGCTCACAGGTGTAATTTTTCTCTCTATATCCTTCGAGGACCTTAACTTGATGAGGTTCTTCAAGCTGATCAACTCCTCGTTGATATTGGATAAATCATCCTTCACGTTGTCCTTGGTCAAGTTTAGATTTTTCTCCACCGAGTTCTTCAAATTATCAATTTCCAACTTCATCAACCGCAAGTCGTCGTCAAACACCAACTTGTCCTTGTTGTACTTGGTCAAGAAGTCATTGACGTTGTTGATGGCATCGTCAATTTCCAGAAGCTTTTCTTCGTTGCTCTGCTTGATTTCCTTCTGCTCACTGGCCAATTGCTCCAACAACTTATCGATCTTCACAAACTCTTCGTCGATTTGTTGCTTGTCGGCATCAATACTGCTCTGAGTAGGTGGAATAAGGCTTGGAATGACGTACCGAGACACCACTTGGTATAACCCGTAGGTGACGCCTGCCGTGGCAGTGGCCATGATGAAATAGTCTTTCCAGGTTCTGTCGGGAATCGCTGGCGGCACGTTATAGTAGTCGATAGGAGGCCCGAACGAGGCCGGTGCGTGTGTGTGCGCAGACGAGCCCACAGACGACGGTTGAGCAATGGATGTAGAAGGGTTGGAGCTGGCGTTGGCTCGGTTGAGGGCCTCTTCGATTTCCTGCTCATTTAGTCCCTTGGTCTGCAAAAACTCCACCTTTTTGTTCAAGGGGGAGCTGGTGACATTAGGGTCCTTGAGGAAGCTGACGGCGCTTTGCACCAAATCTTCATTCATTCCGGAGCGATGTGAGAGTTTGAAGTGAGATTTAGGATTTCTCCATAAAAATGTGACTGCCGCGGCATGGTGAATGTGAATAATCTGACTATTTACAACTATTTACAAGTATAGGAAATGACTGAAATATTTGTGGTTTTGAGCAGAATCAGCTACAACCTCTTGAGAAGCTCCTCATAAATGCACCAGCTGATTCCAGCACTCAATCCCTTTCTGCTGAGCCGTAAGCTCAATCCTTTGAAGAGATTGCGCATGCCTCCAGGTTCAGACACAAGAATCTTCATTGTTTGGGAAATGGAGGCATGGGTGGATGACAACTGCATGCGGGTCTTGATGGCGTCGAATGGGGCGGTGATGGTCGTGGCCAAGGAGGCTGCCAATACGGCGGATGCCGAGTTGGTGACTCCTCCCTTGAGATGATCCTGGTGCGACCTCGATGCTATGCGGTACAAATCTGTTTTGAACCACTCGTAGAACAACACGTAGAGTCCGGCATACGGGCAGTCTCGTGAGAGGGTCACCAAGCTTCCTTTGAAGAAATTTCTTATGGTTCCTGGCAGATTTTTGCCGTCAAAGTAGATGCCTTCAACACTCTCGTACATCGAGTTGTAGCTATAGATGTTGGACTCGTACCGCGTCTTGATGATGGTGATGGGCATGGTGATGTAGCCAGCGATGGCACGAACCACGAACCCTACGCTTAGATTCTGGAGGTGTGAGAGCTTAGGAAGAATGCTCGACGACGGTAGAACGGTGGAATCGATCTTAAAACTTGACAAATAGAACCGGGACTTCAACAAAAGTGTCAAGTAGATGGCCGAGCCCATCGATGTTCGAAGACAAGAAGGGAGTACCCCACGCCAGAGTTCCTTGAAGTTTTTCAACTTGCGAATCTCTTTGACAAGAGTAGTGTTGTAGTTAAGATTGTGCTGTTTTTGTTGCTGCAAGCGAGTTTTGAGCAAATCAAACGGTTGGAGCATCACTGATGATGTCAAGCCTGCTAGGCCTCCAGCCGCAAGTGACTTTTTGCTCGAAAGTTCATTTGCCATGCTTGTATGACATTGGTGAAGCTGCAATTGGCTTTTGGCGTGCGAACCGAGTAGATGATGGGCGTGTGCGGACCCATACCCTGACCCGATAGGAGCCTAAAGAATGATTTGTTAAATGTGTTATGTATGGTATTAAGAACCTATGCCTAGTATAACTACCACTTCAACGAGTCCAAAAACTCGACAGCACTCGTTGGGGCTGTTAAAAGTACGTCCAAGCCCGACAATTGTGTATTTCCCTCGAAGTCTACTTTGTCCTTGATGAGAGCGAGACTGCAAATCGAAAGAAAAGTATGATACGGGTCTGGTGATGAGTCGAACTCCTTGGCAATACCCCCTATACGGTGGTCTTGGTTGAGCAAGAGAAACTGCGCCGCTGCCGACAAGTTGGACAAGTCCAAGTGGTTTAGAATCTCAAGTGAGCCCAAGCTCCACCAACTATAGCAGGAATCACTTAGTTTATTAACACGGCCGTTGAACCCTCCAAAGTCTTCATGCCTCAACTCTAATTCTCCCGGTAACACCTCCGGGTGGTTGACTTGCCGGTGGACGATCCAATTGAGGGTCTGGTGGGAGTCGGCTTCTGGTAGATTGTAGTCCAAGAGTTTCAACATTGCAAGGGCACAGAAGGTGAAGCCCGAGTGGGACTCACTCAATTGTACACAGGAGAAGCCCCCTGAAACATTCACTCGCTGTAAAACATATTGGATCAATGCTGGCACGTCAATATCGTATTTCCTTTGTTGGGGTGGGATTTGATCGTATTTCAAGATTCTCCGTATAGCAACAGCCATATAGCAAAGCCTCAAGTCTGAGTCCCCAAAGGGTGTCCCATCGATGTTCAATGTGGGAGCAAAACATCCTTTATCGGGACCTGTTTTCCACTGGCACAGTTGAACAAACTTCATGATCAGATGCCTGTCCACCTTCTCATTTATGGTATCTCTCAACACAAGCAAGCTCTGGAGTCCAAAAAAAGTGGACGACATAGTGGCGATATCGTATACACCGCTGGGGTTCATGACGGCTCTGAACCCGTTGCCGGTGTAGTAGCTATTGTAGATAAAGTCTGAAAACTGGGCACGCTCGACGTCCGAGAACCCCAAGCCATTGAGCAACTCCAAGCCTTCAAGACAGAAACAAATGAGCAGTAGTTTGTTATTGTCCTGATCCTGATGCTTGGAGGGGAGCATGTTCAAGCAGAGGGTGAAGTATTTGACATGTTTGTGGATCAATAATTGATTCATGGGGCTTGTGAGTGTCGCGAGAGGTCGCGGTACAAAGTTTGAGTGTCGCAGTGCCTCAGTGTCGCAGTGCCTCAATGTCGCAGTGCCTCAATGTCGCAGTGCCTCAATGTCGCAGTGCCTCAGTGTCGCAGTGCCTCAATGTCAGTCTTTGTGTCAGAAGTTTAATGTCGCAATACTCAAATTTCCATACTAAAATTAGTTCACCTGTTGCTTTGCAACTCAAGCAACGAACCTTAAATACCGTTTCTCCACGCGTAATAGTCTTCAGAGTTTCAATGATTGGAATCATTCATATCTCATTCTCAGCCTCTACATGGCTGAGAAGGAATTGTGGCAGTGTTTATAGGGTTTACGACGAAACAGGTGTGTGCAGCAACGTGTTTAACTTAATTTTTTGACACTTTATACAGACAAAACTGTACCTATCATAGTCAGGGAGTGTCAGAGATCAGAACTAATTATGGCTTTGCTATTGTGGTTACAGTGTGAAATTATATATAGAAAATATTTAACCGTGTCAGGGTTTAGCAATTATCAACCTTGAAGGTGTTTGAAAAAGTATAAAAGGACATAGGTAATCCTTGATTTTGTTCTTCAGTTTGCTTCCCACACACCATGAAATCTTCAGTTTTTATTGCTATTGCATTCACTACTTTATCCGTTAACGCCCAGAACTTGGCTATCAGAGCTGCTTCTAGTGGTTCAGTTAATGCTTCTGCCTCTGAGGATTCTGCCTCTGAGGGTTCTGCTTCTGCTAGAACTTCTGGTTCCGCCAGATCTTCTGGTTCCGCCAGATCATCTGGCTCAGCTGCCAGAGCCTCTGATTCTTCCCTGTCGGGAGGCTCGTCGTCTTCTCGTGAAAGTTCTTCCCACGGTGGGGTAGATTCTGTTACTGCTGGTTATGGTTTGTCCCTTGCCGCTGTGTTGGCCGGCTCATTGTTGATTTAGATGTAGTCCATAGACCAATGTACAATGTTGCAATTTGGCTGCGAAAAAGTAGAGTGGAGGTGAGTTGGCACAGACACACAAGTGGGCACAATAGTTTGTGCTGTGGGTTCAGTGGTGACTTCAACTGCTTGTTTGATTATACTCCTTGCTAGGCAATCGCTCGTCTCCACCCGTGAACAACACGTTTGACAAGGGTTTGTGACTCGTTAATCCTCTAATGGCAGGGACAACGCTTCTGAAGCGGGTAGACTCTGAATTATTTAGGGAAAATAGAGCCGTATAATGTCAGAACTCAACTGTCTTGACTAGTTTACACGTTCTCTCAGGAGAACAGTTGACGCTAAAATTAATTACTTTTCCTATGTGCCCCAAATGTCGAAAATGTCGTGAAAGGTTTTCCAGTACCAGGTTTTGTACATGGCTGCTTCACGTATCTTTTCTGATTGTGACAAGGATATCAACTACGTGTATTCCTTGAATCGATCTCCGTATACCTCTATTTTACTGTGTCACTTCGAGGAACCTACTGCTGAACAAATAACAAAAGTCTCAGCAGCCTACAAACTCAGCTACAACTCAACCGTCAATCAATCTATACGATCTTTCTATAACAGTTGATATCCTCTCGAGTCTGGAAATTTCCGTGTCTTCAACCAACTTCGTTCACCTCAACCCTCAAGCCTCTAAGCATCAATTTTGCGCGAACAATAAAATCCACCACCCATGTTCAGAACATTCACTAGAATCACTACACCCGTGGTGGCCGGAGTGGTTGCGTTCGGCGTATTCCCCTTCAGAAAGAGCCAGTTTGATACCCACGAATCCAAAAGCAACCAGCAGATCCTCGACACCATCAAACAGCTTCCTCTCTACAACTCCCTCGTACAAGACCCAACCTTCACCCTACAAGATCCCCGAAAACAGTTCCCCAAACAACATCACCAGAACATGGTGACAGCTGGGATTCTTTATGGGAAGGACTTGTTCGAGGTTGACCCGGTGGTTTTCTCTAACGGAAAAGGTGATCTTTTTGCATTTAATTACCTTGGTGAAAAACTCACCAGTGAGGACGGACAAATCCATAACGGAGTTACGTCCACCATGCTCGATGAAGGATTATGCATGGCCGGATTTCCATTGTTGCCATCCAAAAAAGGAGTGACTGCCAAGTTATCGATAAATTTCCAAAACCAGGCCCCTCCCAACTCAATAGTATTGTTGAAAGCACATGTGACTGAACAGAAGGGTAGAAAAGCGGTGGTAGAGGGGTCAATCGTAACTGTGGACCAGAAACCGGTAACAATAGCAACCGCAACCTGCATTGTGGTTGAGCCCAAATGGTTCAAGTATTTGTCGTGGCTCCTGTTCATTTAGGGTTATTGGGTTGCTATTGGCCCCAAAGTTGCTTCTCGATGGGGGAATTTGGCAATATTGAAAAACATGCATGTGACGAATAGTAAGGTGTTGCTGTGGGAGTAAGAGTATAAATAGAGGTGGCTTTACGTACTAGTATTTTTCATACAACTAAAAAAGCAAAACTAATAATGTCAGACATCGGTAGAAAGAATATTTCAGATAAAATTGAATCCAAGATCACCCCAGACTCCCAAAAATCGGGCTTCCAACAAGCCAAGGACAAGGTCACCGACACGGCTGACGATGTGGTTGGTGGAAACACTGCCAGTGATGGCAAGTCCTGGACTCAACAAGCCAGTGACGCTGTTTTCGGAGAAAAGAAGTAAATATTTATAGTGAATGAATAACTTTTGTCCCTAATTGTAGGCTGAAATTGAGCAAGTGTTTTTGCAAGAAGTGTTGGCCAATCTTCATTGCTATGGTGTTGCACCGCAGCCATGAGGTATTGTGTGCATACACGACCATTTGCCCTCAAACGCGTAGCGAGCCTATTTACGTCTCAGTCTCATTACACCAAACATGACAGTAAAGGCAAATAATGCTGAACAAGCGTACTTGGACTTGTGTAGAAGGATTATAAACGAAGGTGAACACCGGCCAGATAGAACTGGTACCGGTACCAAGTCGCTTTTTGCTCCTCCACAATTGAGGTTCGATTTGGCTAACGATACTTTCCCATTGTTAACCACCAAGAAAGTATTCACAAAAGGTATCATCCACGAATTGTTATGGTTTATTGCCGGGTGCACTGATGGTAAGAAGTTGTCGGACTTGGGAGTCAAGATCTGGGAAGGAAACGGCTCAAGAGAATACTTGGACTCTTTAGGGTTGACTCAACGCAGAGAAGGTGATTTAGGACCCGTGTATGGTTTCCAGTGGAGACACTTTGGTGCCACATACACCGACTGTGATGCCGACTACACGGGCCAGGGGATTGACCAATTACAAGAAATCATCAAACGGTTAAAAACCAATCCTTACGACAGAAGAATCATCATGTCTGCTTGGAATCCGTCCGATTTTAGTAAGATGGCCTTGCCTCCATGCCACGTCTTCTGCCAGTTTTACGTCAATTTCCCCCAAGGTGGCAAGCCCAAATTGTCGTGTTTGATGTACCAGCGCTCGTGTGACATGGGTTTGGGAGTTCCTTTCAATATCGCTTCTTATGCTCTCATGACCAAGATGATTGCACATGTGGTAGATATGGACTGTGGAGAGTTCATACACACCATGGGAGATTGTCACGTCTACCTCGATCATGTGGATGCTTTGAAGGAGCAGATGGAGAGGACTCCAAGAGACTTTCCCAAATTGGTGATTAAGTCGGACAGAAAAGATGAGATCAAATCGATAGATGACTTCAGGTACGAGGACTTTGAAATCACCGACTACAAGCCATATCCGCCTATTAAGATGAAGATGAGTGTTTGATGTGAGGTGGAGTTTGAAACATTATGTACATTAGTTATTGATGGTATATCTTCGACTAGTTCTCTTGGCGCCATCAGTAAAATCGTCGACTGAAATATCATCGTTTTTCTTCGACTGGACCTTGTGAGGCAAGTTCGGTTTATTGGAATCAACTCTACTCATGGGGGTTCTGTGTTTCTCTTTCTTCACACATGTGTAGTAGTCGTCGGTAACAGCATCCACAAAATGCGCAGACTCGCGTCTCATTTTCTTCCCAAGAGACGGTTCTTTGTAGTCCACTGGTTTTCTGTGTCTCGAAGACCGTTTGGGGACCTCCTGGCTGAGAAACGGCATCGACATCCTAGATCTCCCAGACTTCGTGATCCTGGAAACAGGTTCTTGCAGAGCAGCTTTGACAGTAGGTTCCTCCAAAGAAGACATGGTGTGTCTTTTTGCAGACTCAAAGTTAAGCTTTTGTGGAACCCTCTTTCTGTTGACCGTTGGAGAAGGAGACGACATGTCGCTTTCCAGAGTCGCTGGAGGCGTTCTGTTTTCTTTATCTTCTTGTGGCAATGCTTCTGTGATCTCCACTCTGTCTTCAGCTTCCTTTTCCACCTCTGGAGTCACATCTTCAAAGATCTTGATGGGCCTGCCAATACTCCGTCTTCTGGGTCCGGGTCCCAAACTGTATCTTCTCAACCGAACTGTACTTTTTGCGGGTTCCTCTGCCACTTCACCTAGCCGAGGTCTTTTGTGAGTGCTAAGTCCCTCGCGTTCTCTGAAAGTTTGAATGCAGTGGTATATGTCATTGATCTTCTCAGTGAGCGCTGATTCTAATAGATCCAATTTGGCTTCCAACTGAAGCTTCACATCCAATTCGGTCTTGTTAGCTCGTAACAGCACATTTTCGTTAATTAGGTCCGCCACACGCTTCTCCATTTGCAAAAGTTTGGTAGTCATTATTTCGTTATTTCTCGTTAAAGTCTTATTTTGAAGCACATACTTCTCGGTATTTATGTCTTCCTTTTCGGTGGTCGCTTGAAAGCTATTCTCCCGTTCCTTTTCCCTGGTCTTTTCCTGGGCAAGGTGCACAAAAGATAAAGAACTTGAAGATGGCCTGGCCATAACTACAAAGTGAAATCTTTTGTTTACAAATCGAAAAGCGATCGCGAATTTTCTTTGCACTCACCACAACCATGCAAAAGTCAGGGCAGATATACCAGAAAATAGACGAGAAACGAGCAGAGTTGGCGAGCTTGACGGAAATAAAGGACTATACAGAAAGGTTGACGTCACAGCTCGAAGTTTTGGAGACAAAACTCGAGGAAATGGTCGATGGGGCCGAAAGTGTCAACCTCGTGTTATCCACATGGCAGAATGTTGTTAGATCCATTTCATTAGCTTCGCTTGGCTTGTACAAATACTCACAGAATGACTACGAGAGCCTGACGCCGTTGCCAGAAGGATTGTTGAGAATCAAGGTCATACCCGAAGGAGAAGACGACGTTGATGTTGATGAAGTCAATGCTGATGCTACTGATACGAGAGATGTTTAATGGGTGGAAATAGTTTATATACGTGTATTATAGCTTCTATATGTTCAAATCGGTTTCGGTTTTAATAGAATGAATCCAGTTAAGTATATTATACTTTTTGGCGTAGCCAACAGATTTGTGGAAGAAACTATTATCCAACTCGAACAACAAAACATTGTCTTGGTTGAACTTGGGCTCCTCCTCCTTCAACATTTGTTCCAAGATATGGATTTCTTTGTCATGAATAGATAGCACCGTTTTGAAAAGAACCAGGCTCTTGAGCTTTCTCGTGACAAACGCATCTGTCTTTTCAGAGGTGCTATTCAACTCGCTCCAGTCTTCTGTGATCGATAATAATCTACACCAGATTTTCTTTGTCTCGAGCTTGTAAGTGGCTTCATCTGGCAACAAGGACGCCACTCGAAACGCGTTGGAGAACCCATTGTTGAATTTTGACGAAGGCCTTACAAACGTCAAGTAGTCTATCAACACCGATTCTCCGAGAGTTTTGTTATTAATGAAGTCTGGAAATGTGTGTTGAAAGATACCTTGAGCTGCACTTTGGTCAAGAGCATTGTTGACAAACTTGAGGAACATCTTCAACTTGAGGTCTTCATCACCCTGGGATTTTATCACAGCTTCGTTCACATACTGGAATAAAGACCGCTGGATTCTGATAAGGATTAGCTTCGTTTCAATTCTAAACAATGTAGAATCAACGTCCATCTTACCAGCGGTCTCGGAAGCCATAGCACTCAACTTGGCCAAAGAATACTTCAACTCTTGATTGTTCTGAGATTCGCTACCATTGATCTCTGCCGACCTCAACAAATATCTTGAAGCATCGGCATACTCGCCATCTAGTAGCTTTCTGATCCAGGCGACATTAGAAGCCATGTCGTATTTGCTCTCCAAATATTGATCCAATAAGTGCTTATATCTGGGGAATCCCGTCAAAAATATTTGAATCTTATCGTTTTTGATGTAGTAATCAAACAAGGCGCTAGCAAAACTGTATTGGTATCTCTCAAAGTAAACGTAGTACTTGGTCAACATCATTTGGTACTCCGCGCTGTCAAGACCGTATATTTCAGCAGTCTTTTCCCGCTCTTCCTCGATAATCGATGCAAGGGAGGTGAAATTTTGATACTTCTCCACCATCTCTATGGCATCTTCGCCCAAATTGTTGGATAATAGGCATTGGATCCATTTCACTTTGTTCTTGTTGTACCATTTCACGTATTTGGTTAAGCTTTCGTTGGATTCTTCTTTCATGTAGTCGATGGCTTCATTGATGAAATAATGCAATGCATTGCACAACTGACTGATATTGCCTCTCACGTCGATAGGATTCGTGAAAGCAATACTATCATTACAATAGTTTGTGTCGAAGAACTTCTCAATGTCCAATAGCAAGTCAGTGTCGAAGATCCAAGATTTCCGACTGGCTATGTCCTGTGCGTACTTGATCTCATTGACCATGATCGATTCGTATAGTACCTTGGTTATCAAGTTCAATAGAAAATCTGCCGACACATCAGCTTTTATCGACGCAGTCAAGAAATCTGTGAATACCAAGTTGATCGAATCAGTCTTATTGTTGAAGTAACGTCTCATTCCATCATCACTAGAACCTAAAGTCGGTTCGTGTTTTAAAACCACTTCCTTTAGTAATTTCCTCAACTTGACCGCACGTTCACTACCTGAGTCTACCAGGCCCCAAACGTGTTGAGAAGTTTGAGTTTTCTCCAATTCATAGATGATATTAATTTTGATGTGTTCCCCCAATAACGGAAAATTTGCATTACAGTACTCAATCAAGTTGATCAATAATTTTGCCTTGTTCTCTAACAACGAGCTTATGGTGGGAGAAAACTTCGGAAGATATTGGGAGTTGGAGCCCATTATTTCTTGAATGATTTGGGATACAGCTTCGTCAATGGTCTCCTGGGAAAACTTTCCTGTTAAGTTGAAGTCAATGGAAGAGTCTTTAGAATAGAATATGGCCTGTTCTATGTGAGATTTGACCAAATTGACGGGTTTTAAGGAGTCCCCAGTTGATCCTTGTGAAAATTTTTCGATTCTAAGAACTCCAGAGGATTCTGTCAACAAAATCAATGCCAGATTTGAATCAGTTGACTGATTTTCATATCCATACCCTATGACATCCACAGAATCCTTTAGCTTAATGATATCTTCCCATCTAGGTTTATAGTACAGAACGGTTCCTTTCTGCAGAATATAAGAGTAATCTAACTCCGTCAAGATCAAGGAATTCTTGAGTAGAATAAATGCTGTAGTTTGAGGGTAAGGAACAAAGAGCTTAGGAGGTATGTCGCCGATGCTCCCATCGAAACGGTTAGTCCTGTGAGATCCGTAGACCAATACACCACTCTTATTTATCTTTGCAGTTATCAAAACCAAATTGTTTAGGTCGTTGTCTGATTTTTTGAATTGGTCTGTGATGAGACATAAGATCAAATAAGTATCTTCCACCGAAATGTTGTTGATTCTCCAGGTATCGAGATATTGAATGTTTTGCGTAGCGAGCTTGTTAAAGCCATCGATATTGCTTTCCACGTACGTATTCATGTTGTGCGTAAATGAAAGGGACCAGTCTATGAATGGGTGACCTGAAGTCGAAGATAGCTGGACCGTTATAAGGTGGAATAAACCCGACTTCTCTTGTATGACGATTTGTTGTTGTGTACCAGCATTGTTCAAGTTTCCCGATCTTGTACACACTATGTCGTCGTTTATATCGTCCCTCTTGAAGAATCGAGATAAGAAGTTGGATGCGGGCTTTATCACAGAAACCAAAGACAAGGCCGGTTTATTTTTGCGGTCTCGGAGGTTTACAAGCAACACTCTTTTCCATGAGGTGACGATGATGATTCCTGCCGGCTCTACGTTCTCGGCTAAAGTAATAAACTCACCTCTCTCGGATTCGATTGGAAGAGATATCTCCAAATCCTTATTTCCTATCAACCCCAATGCTGGTGAATGCTGTACACTTTCGAAGAACTTCAAAACCCTGGATGACGAGTTGATGATGACGATTCCGGGGTCTTTAGAACTCCCGCTAGAAGGGTTGGTTAAGATTGCCAATGGTAATATACCTTGAGCATCTTCTATGGGGAACTCGATGGTCAATGGGGATGAGTCGGTCGACTTGTAACACCAGACATATATACCTTCTTTTGAAACCACTACAGAGTAGCTGGAAGTACCATCGGCGTATCCATTAAGAACTGTGTCTGGTTTTCTCGATAATACGTTTGGCAACGCAGGAAGTCTTGATATGCAATAGTAGTTGGTTTTGGTCAATTCATATATTTGTGACGTTGTGTTTACAAAGCCTGGATCGCCTGATTCAGGAGTGGCACTCTTTTTAGTTTTACGAGCTTTCCTGGGCCTGAAAATAGATCTTTTATCCGTAGACATGTTGTAGTTCTTTATAAACAAAACTGTTGAAGTCGCAGCAAAAAACATGAAAAATTTCGAGGACCCGTCGCGAATACTGTCCAATGCAATATAAATTCACTATTAATGTACAAGTATCTACATACTCGGAGTGGCTAGGGGAGATATGGACACACATCTTTAAGTAGAGGTCATGAGGCATAAGTGGTCAACTTTCAAACTTTTTGTTTTTTGCTGGAAGGAGCTTCTTCGTCTTCATCATCAGAGATGATGTCTTGAGCATCGTCATAAACCTCATCATCATCTTCATCATCGTATTCGATTTCGTCTCCTTCTTCGTCGTCTTCGTCGCTTGAAAGCTGGTCGTATTTCGACTTCAACCCCTTCATCTTTCTGGTCTGCAACTTACCTAAGTCTTGGTTACCAACATGGATTTGAGCAACCTTATCACCCATGAAATCAACCTTGACATTCTTCTTTTCTCTGGCTTGTAATTGTTTGGGTTTCTGGAACGCTTCCTTCTCCACTTCGGGGGCAGGGCTGGTTCTTCTTCCGATCTTGAAGTCGAATCTTGGTCCGATTTCCTCAAGCTCTATTCTGGGGAGTTTCTGTCCAGACTTGTAACTCTTCAATTTATACACTCTGAAATGGACCAAGGGCAAATTGGTGGAATTTGGGTCTTCTATTTCCCCGACAGATACAGAAATGACAAATTGTAAACCTGCCACGTCTTGTAAGTCTGTCTCTTCACCTCTGAAGAAATCCATAAACAAAGACTTGACATGTTGAAGAGCAGGAACCGAGTCGAATGCTGGCCCGTTGAACACAAACATGGGCTTTAAGCCTACAGTGAATGTCAATTTCTTGAAATCCTGTAACAATTTGTGGTTGTCTTGTATGGACAATTCAATCATGTCGTACACTTTGTGGTTGAAGAATCTTGAAAAAATCAAGGTGTTTGGTCTTTTCTTGTTGTGGCTTGACAAAACAATTAACGAAGTGTCGTTCTTTTCACTGAAGAATTCCAAGGTTGCAGGATCTTCAAAAGGTCTGACTTCGTTCTTCTTGGAGAATCTTTTGGCATGAGGTTTTTTGAAGGCCATCAAATCACACATGGCATCGTGTAAAAATTTGTTGCCGGTGGATCCAGGCACAAACAAAGCAGACTTGGTGTTTTCCACCAACTTTGACTCCTTCTTGGCCAAGGCTCTCTTCGAACGGGCGTTCTTAGGCTTGACAGTTCTAATCATGTTACTTTTGGTATATTGACCGAGAAAAAATTATTCAATTGAGATGTGCGATGAGATGGGTGCGAAAAATTAGATTGGAATAAATATATTGGAATAAATATACTAATGCATGATTCTATAAATGAGAATGGAATATTAAGCCCAAACCTGGAGCTGTTCAAAGTAATCCACACGCTTGTGGCTCTCGTTGTCTATATTTGCAACCACGGCTGCCCTTAAATCGTCTACCATTACTGGATGACCACAGGTAATGAAGGCAGCAGAACCTTCACTTTCCTTGATGGTATGTTTGACAATTCCATCCATTGAAGGTCTTCCCTCTTCAAAGGTGATAAACGACAACTCACGGTGGATCTTATCAATGACCTGTTCCGCCGTTGTGCTGTCAGAAGATCCATAGCTCATTAATGGCATGGATGTCAAAGAGGTCTCTTCACCGCTGACTTCATGTTCAGCTCCAGGGAACCGAAGATTGAATTCGTCAAGATGGGCATAGCTTTCGGGTTTTGTGACGTAGATAATTGTTTCGATATGAGTGTTCTTCAACGATAAAAGCTCTTCGTAAAACCAGTACAAAGATCGATATTCTCTTACCACCCAGATCAAACGGACCTTCTGGTTCGACGGATATCTGACCAAATCAACTGCTTCAGCAAAGATACCTGGTATACCGTTTCCTCCAGCCACAAACATAGCACTATTGTACCTGCTGGCAGGAGTCTGTTCTCCATAGGAGCCTTCAACTGCAACCCGGATACTAACAGATTTGCCAGGGTGGGTTTGGAGATAATGATAAAGAGACTCGGTGACCCCCTTCTTCACCTTGATGAAAACCACTATTTCGTTGGGGTTGTTGGGTGAGATGGTATATGTGAAAGGATGGGATTGCCAGAAACAAGAAGGTCTCAAAAAATGAAGAAAAACATGGCCTCCTGGGATTGTTTCCCATTCAGCTGGCTTTGGAATCACCACTTTCAAGGCTTCGTCAGCCAAAAGCATCACATGTGCATGAGGGAAGCCAAAGCTTATCAACCGGCCAATTCGTATCACTCTATCGAAGATCCATACGGCAAACGTGAAGTGATAGAACCATAAGCAGTAGAGGTACATCACGTGTATGTATGCCCCGAGAATGAAGCCAAGGGCCAACACGATGTGGAGCAACAAGAAAACCTCGTAGTATTTTCGTCGGAGAACCAACAAGCTGTGAACGCACAAGACCAACCCACTGAGGGTTCCAAGAATCCCCCATCTGATATAATCATATGAGGCTAATTCATAAAAGTCAGACGTATACAAACTGTAGAACAACGAGTGGCCAGTGATCAAAATCACAAGCATTCGGGAGATCCACCTGTGCAAGGTGATAAATGAAGAATAGTCCCACCTGGTGGCCACCTGCAAAACGTTATTTCTACCACCAAAAAGAATTAACAACGGCATCATGGAGCTCGTGAGAATACTGGTTCGAACCGCATAGTACCGGAGGAACGCCCGGCCCTTGCTGGTAAAGATAGGATCTCCATCCACGTAGTGCATTTCTTTGGTCACGAGATGTGCGAGTAGAATAAAAAAACCTGTCAAGGATGCAGTTTCCAACCGGGTGGGCACCAAAAAGTCAAGAACCTTCAAAAACGGCTTCTCGTTGGTCTTTCTAAGTCCGGCTGTGGCCGGCACAAAGAGGTGTTTTCTGAGCCAGTTTGTGTATGGATCCACCATCCGCTTCACCAAGTGCGGAAAGATGAACTTGGACCAGTTAATGATGGAAACACCCAAAAAAAACACCAACCAGTAGAGAATGAGCACACCACCGTAGTAGATGGAACGGTCGTAGTTTCCCAACACCTGATCGTACAGCCTCTTGTACAACAACATTTGTGAGTGGTCCAATTTCACCGGGAAATCCACAAACTGATCGTCACTTAAGCTACCGTCATGGCTGATGTCTCGGGAGAACTTGGAGTAGTTGGCCAACGCCTCATCGAAGTCCTGTCGAGTGAGAGTCGTGTCACATTCGGTGGCACACAAGTCCAACATGGAGTATTTCACCGTGGAGTACGCATAGTCGTAGCAGTAGGCCATGGACGCCCTGGCGTTGGGATTTTGGCACACACATGTATACCGCTCGTCTTTGGGGCAGAACTGAGCCAATTTCATCACCTGGGAGCTGCAGCTATAATATGCAATTTTTCCCTCTCCGTACTTGTGGATGGGAGCTCCGTCTACGGCTATTGAGGGTGTGAAGGTGATGAACAATGAAATGATAAAGGCCACGATTAACCAGGTTCGTACGGTTCGGAGCCGAGGGTTTCGAAGCTTTATGGGAATGCAAAATGGTGTGAGGCATACCAAAAGGCCTATGGTTACATTGATACACCAATCGTACATTTTAAGTTACAACAACAGATTGGTGGAATGGATGATACTTGCCAAGAAAAGGATATAGGTGCCGAAATAGAAGGAACTGTGGAAGGTATTTATATGGAGATGTGAGGTGATAAGGATTTGGCACAGATGGCGGTGCCAAATGGGGGGTACACTTTCAAATGATGGTGTAGAACAAAATTTATTGGTCGTCAGCTTCAATTTTTTTTTGACGCAGGAAAAATTCTCATTTCCGAGGGTGGTACAATCGTAAACCGCGCCGTTTGCAGACGTCGGCCAATGGTATTTCACTTACCTTGGTGGATGTGGGTGTGTTATCTATGGCATATAAGAGGAGTACTTCGCCTTATCGGAGTTGTGTCATTCGAATTGCTAGCTCCATATCCCGGAAGCCACAGTTTTTGGTTCAATATCGGAGTTATAGCCAATGACGTTGCTCGCTGATGGATTCGATAATTTCTTGCCACTGATTTTCTAGATAACCAGTGCGCATCGGGTTTAACTTTTGGTACAAACTCAAACTGCCAAGATGGCAGTAATGTTAAACTTTGCCATAGAAGAGAATAAGGTTTGGGTTCGGCAGCTCTAGACTTGAGGGGTGGTGGAGAGTAGCCCGAGTTCGGGTCGGGTATTTATAGCAATGTGGAACTTTCCTCGTTCCGGTCCGAGACCCGTGCCGATGTATGTGCCTGTGCTGTGCCTGGGTCATTGCAGATCCTTCATGGCCACCCATATGCCTGTCCAACGGCTTTTTCACACCTCTGTGGCTTTTTCTATGGTCTGTCGTCGCAATTTGCCTTGTTGTACATAGTAATGATAGAGTAAATGAGGTGATTCATCTTAGTATTGAAAAGGTAGGGTATCGGTCGAGTAAACCTTTCTATAGGGTGGTGACCCATCGAAATTTAATTGCCAATAGTTATTATGCCTGAAAACGGCCATTCTGTTATGGTGGGTAAAATGATTGAATATAACTCTTGTGCTTCTGATGAAGTTTCGTAAGACTAGCATAATCTTCGGTACCCCTTGGTTATTTATGAGGAGAGGACTATTCTACTATTACTAAAGTGGCCAATCTTCTTATAAGAAGCTGGTCACTGACCTAAAGATAATCAGACAACTCCAAACATTACATTTAAGAACCAGCTCCGGTCGTATAACACCCACCCGAATTTGATTGTCTTATTGTAAGAGGTTTGGGCTTCTCCCAACAGGCGCGGGCACCAACTCCGCCCTTTGTACCTGAATGGTCAATCACAAAATGACTAATAACTTGTATAGTTCTCTTTTTTGGTTTGCTGCGAATCTCTTAAGCTTCGAAAAAGTTTGAGACATGTTGGAAACAGTGCAACCTAAAATGGTATTCTTCAAAATGAAATAAAGTACATTACTTGGAAGGTGCCTTATTGCAGCCATTGTATCTTTTTGGTATGCCTAAACCAATCTGATTGGAAACAAACTAAAAGTAGGATGTAATAGGTCTCGTGACCTGCTACACTTAGTAATGAGTGCTCGCTTAATAATTTTGCCAGGCCCAGACCGCCGCGCGCAACATTATAAAAGCCCTCCAAGTCCCAAATTTTGCAACTATCTACAATAACAACATGTCTATCCAAACAGCCAATATCAAAGTCAGCGAGGTGCCCTTGAGCCAGATCAGGCGGCCCATTCCTCCTGTGTTGGATTATCAGAAGATCGATGCGATGGTATCGACCTTGAACGGAGTGCCCATGGCTTCTGCCACTTGCCCCATCGAGGAGATTCTGTCAGGTGAACTACCTCCAATAGATGTATTTCGAGTGAGAGAGGAAGGAAAAGACTACTACTTTGCATTTGGTGGGTGCCATCGGTTCCAGGCATACGACCGAATCAACACCGATGGAACTAAGGAAGTAATGGTAAAGTGTAAGTTATTACCTGCCACCAGGAAGACATTGAAGTTGTACTTGGGAGGGTCAGTGGACGAGATGTTTGCTGATTTGGACAAGGAAAGGGAGACCTGAGAAGGAAGAGATATTGAAAGATTGAAAAATTGCACATAGTATTTTTAAATTGACAATACAATAAATAGCATCATACAAACGATACATAATCTAAACACTATGACCACACTTGTAACTGCTCGTAAAACTCAATCCGCTTCTCCTCCGAGAGGTTGTGACTCACGACATACCGCAAGTGGTCCACCATTTCTGGGTGTCCACAAGTCACAAACGCAATGGAACCGTTACTCTCTTCAATCTCATGCTTGACAAAGTCTTCCACATCAGGTCTCCCGTGCCTGAACTCCACGTGACACAAATCTTCAGCAACTTTAAAGCTCGAGCCATCAGAGTCATCTGTTTTTTTCTTTTCCTTGTCCGATTCTGCGGTTTGGTTTGTGGGTCTTGTCAAATAAACAATAGTCTCGATGTTCTTACCTTTCAAAAACTGTAATTCCTCATAAAACCAGTCCAATGACTTGTAATCCCGAACAATCCACACGAGCTTGACCTTCTGTTTGGAGTCTCTACGTGCCAAGTCGTAGGCCTCACTGTAAATACCGGGGATTCCATTACCCCCCGCCACAAACACCGCGGTGTCGCAGTATCTTGCAGGCGTTGATTCTCCATATGGACCTTCAATTCCTACCCTCATTTTAACTGTCTGGCCCGGCTGAGACGCTATGTACTTGTAAAGACCATGTGTTACTCCTCCTTTGACTTTACAATAGAGGACTATTTTGTTGTTGGTTTCGACAGCCTCAGTAAATGTGAATGGATGAGATTGCCAGAAGCACGAAGGTCTGATGAAGTGAATAAATGCATGGCCTCCGGGAACAGACTGCCAGTATGATGGTTTGGGGGTGGTTACCTTGAGAGTATCCCCAGCCACTAATTCGATGGTGGAAATGGGGAACCCAAAAAGTACTAACCGGATGACTCTCACCACCCGGTCAATACACCAGATAGCTGTCGTAGCATAGTACCAGTTGACGTAACCTAAGGTATCGACATGGAGCCAGGAACCTGCTACGAATAAAACCGCCAACACTATGTGCCAAAAGAGGAAAATCTCGTAACTCATTCTTCTCAACACCAAAAGACCCTGCCCCAAAATGAGACCCGATGCAATAGTAGCAATGGTTCCCCAGATCATGTAGTTGTCGGCCATATATTCCGCGTATTGATCTGCGAAGCTGATGGTATATCCCACCGTATGGACCAACACAAGTATAAATACCACTCTACCCACCCACCGATGGTAGCCCATAAAGGTTGCAAAATTCCATCCGGTAGCCCACTGCAAAAAATTGTTTCTTCCAGCAAACAAAATCAACAATGGTGACGAATACGATGCCAAAATCCCAGTCCTCACTGCTACATATTTCGCCAACGATTTGGTACCATCGGAATAGTACTTGTCATCGGCATAATACTTGATTTGGGAACCAGAGCATACTATCACCACCACCAAATACCCCACCGACACTGCTGTTTCCACTCTCGTGGGGATAAGCGCTATTGGTATGCCCCTAATCTTCATGGGTTCTGTCCGGTTCTTGCAAACTGCAGACATGGTGAAATTTTTCCGGAACCAATTGGTGTATCTTCCATATCTTTTCTTCACGAACCCCGGGGCCAAAAATTTGGTCCAGTGTGCAATAGATGCAATGAGCAAAGCCAATACCCAGTATCCAAGTGGCCCAAACCCATAATACAAGGAATTGTTGTAGGTGCCATATACATACACATAAGAGAGCTTGTATTGCATAACAATCTCTTCGTCGACCAAAATTGGCACATCAACGGGAACAGACACGTTGAAATCAGGAATGTCGTCGGCAGAAACGGCACTTGTTTGGTAATATTCATAAGCATCCTCGAGCTGCTCAACAGTTACATTGTATTGGGCACACAGCTGAACTATACTTTCCAATATTGTAGGTTTCAATTTACCTTCTACGCTAAGGCATCCCATGTAACTGGCCATCAGGTTGTTATTAACACAGTAACAATCCTCCATTTGAGGGTCATCACAGAAAGTGGCCAACTTCAGAAGATAGTCACCACATGACTGGCTTTCTATATCTGCTTCAGAAGTATACCTGTATTGCGATGGAGTATGGGCATGGCAAACACTGAAAAGTCCTAAAAAGAGCAACAGCAACCGCATCTTAAATGCAAACTTCATGCTTAGAATGAATATTGGGAATGTGATCAGCTGGGTTGATCATTATATATAGAAAACCATGGGGTTTCAACTGGGCTAGAACAGTCTCGTAATGGTTCAAAAGCGCTTCAATTACTGGCTATTGTTGGTAAAACCTAACTTGGAAACCTAACTTGGAAAACCTAACTTGCAAAGCCTAACATGGTTAAGCCTGCAGTTTTACGCTCTCATTGAGGCGGATCCCAAGTTTATTCTTGGGTTTTTTCTGGGCATACGTTCCTGCTTTGAGATTTTGACCGGAGCCTCCTGTCAAAATCTCAAAAGCCAAGCAAACCTCGAATCAGACACATTTGTGCATGTGGCATAGCAACTAGTCAATATATATTACTTAGGGCCTCGAGTATAAATCTCGGACCCCGTCACATGCTGGGTGATATGAGCTTTCCAACCACGGCGCCTGCAAGTAATTTGATCAGATAAGTTTTTTATTGTCGGTCCGAGATGTTTATATGCAAGATCACATGTCAGTTTGGTTAAGGTCGACGATCTTTCCGAAAGGAGCTAATCATAGGCATCTACACAAATAATAAAAAAACCATGTCATTTTCAAACCCCTTTAACTACGCCATTAAGCCGGAGGTGGAGTCGAGACTGTCCCTGGCAACACTATTGTATATCATCTGATTGGCCAAAAGCTTCTTTTTAATTCTCCTTTTCTGTAATTTTACGGGGATTACCGGCAAGTAACCGTGCCGTTCTTCAAACACTAACGACGTGAACACACAGCTGATGGCCACCCAGTAACCCAAGTAGCTGAAAATACTTCCGTACGTAGCACTGTTGGTCCAGCCCAACACGGCCGTGGCTATCATCCAAAAGGCCCCATCGTCCTGAAGTTCCCCGTTACAGCAGTTCACATGCCATACGCTCTTGGTGATGTCGTAGGACCCAGGACCATGGCCCGTCTCACTCACGTCAAACCCATCACAACGGTCGATGAATTTCTGCAATTCAAAATTCCACACGCCCTTGCTGAAAAGTCCTGCCGCAATTAGATAGAGAAGGCCAGTGGAACACATCAAGAACCACTGTAAAGACAATGAGTTCCCGGTACGATACAACAAGATCCCAATGATGCTACCTATAATTATGGCTGTGAATGTGGAAATCACAATGGACGCCACAGAGGTGTTTTCGTTGATTCCAATGCCCCCAATAAACACAATGGCTTCCATTCCTTCTCTCAACGTGGTTATGAACGGGAGAATGAACATGGAATATTTTTCGCTAAACGTATCGACAGACTCGCCAAAAGACCCTTTCTGGCCTGCTACCACCCTATTGAGGTAATTCGACTTCTTGATGATGGTGGTCAACTTGGCCTTCCATTTCTCCTGCATCTTATTGACTCGCAAGATCTTGATTCCCATCACCGAAATGATGATGCTGGCAACAATCGAAAAGGTGCCTTCCCAGTAGTGTTCGGTCACAGCCCAGAGGTCATTTCCAATGACGTAGAATATGCTCAAAATGACAGATCCCAATATTAGGCAGCATACCAAACCCAAAAATCCTCCTATCCAAACCTGTAGTCTCAAGTATTTGTAGATGGAGAGTGATTCATCGGGAACGGCTTCTGGTGGGTCAACTGACAGCCCTTCAACCACCACCGACAGCTCTTCCATCACCACCGACAGCCCTTCCACCGTCAGCGCAGTACCACCATCATCCGAAAAATCGGTGTCGATCTCTTCCAGACCCAACCTGGAATACGCATTGTGGGGAGTGATGAAACTCTGGTGTAGAAATGCCAACAATACTGACACAATGATGGCCAGTTCGAGAGTTTCTCTCAACACGATGAGAAACACTTGAAACGAGAAGTAATCCTCCAAGGTGGCCATAATCTTAAGTTGTGTGTGAATTTACTGGAGGATGTCAGGTTTATATAATGCTTTGCCTCACTTTATGCGGATGCGACCGCAGGATTTTATCTTTTCCATCACACAGTCGCACCCTCGGAACTCGACCATTTCCAAGCCCGCACTCGGCCATCGTATATGGCTCCATTTTGGGAACAGTTTCTATGGGGACAGTGTCTATTCTAAAAGTATGCGTTTATGTGTTTGACTAGGTGTTTTCGTGACTGGCACTGCTGACACGGTACAGTTCTAGATTGAGTACCTGCAATTTCTGCTCTGATACATCTTCCTCAAAATCGGTCAAATCGCTTTCAAAGTCCATCCGTTCACTCTTCTGCCTTTTAGGTAATGGTATGGCTGAGTCTTGAGACCTGCTTGTGGTTAGGATATCTGCCGGGCGTTGTTTGCGCCGCTTTGGCATGAAGATCCCACTGTGTTGCTTGGGGCTGGCAGTATCTGGTTTTGTACTATGAAATGCAGGTTTTGGTATTGGAATACTGGGCAATTCGGGGTGTGAGGTAATCGTAGGAGAATGAGAAGCAATCCTGGGCTCTGAAGGTATGATGTTCTGTCTTTTGACGTTCTGTTTGGGGGTCTCAGGCCTTTCTCTCTTGGTAACTGGCCTTTCTCCCATCTTCTGAAATCTCTCCTTGTCGATCTCATGGCACTCTTCGAACTTCAATTCGGACGGACTGGTCGGCTGTGGGTCGATCGTGAAAAATGGATGATCCAAGGCGTCCAATGCGTTGAACCTTTTGTATGGGTTGAGGGTCAAAAGATGGCTCATCAAATCTAGTCCTTGGGCATCATTAATAATAGGACCGTATTCGTCTTCAAACACACGTTTGCACGTCAATCCAATATTCAAGTCGGTCTTATTTGGTAGGTCCAACGAACCGGACCAGTCAGTGGTAGGACTACCCAATAATTGGAAGATTATCTGACACTGGTGAGAATCTGTTTTCCCGCTCAAAATAGGCTTGCGAGTAAAGAGCTCTCCAAAGACACATCCCACACCCCACATGTCGACGGCAGTGGTGTACTTGCGGTCACCAAGCAAAATTTCCGGCGGCCGGTACCATCTGGTGACCACCAAACTCGTATAATTACGTTCTCCTCCGCCAGGACCTTGGCCCAAAGTGGGTGGAGTGCCGTGGTAAACACGGGCCAACCCGAAGTCTGCTATCTTGAGGGTTCCGTGTTCATCTATCAAAATATTGGCGGTTTTCACGTCTCGATGGAGGAAGTTCTGCTCATGAATGTATTGGATGCCCTTAAGAAGCTGTATCATCAAGCATTTTATTTCCAGCATTTTCAATGTGATGTGTGGATTCAGCAAGATCCCCACCAAGTCCGATGACATGTATCCACAAACCGTGTAGAAGCAGCCTCGCTCTCGAACCACATCCTGTGAAGTTGAGGTTTTGGGCTCTTCGTATATCATATCCTGGATCTTCAAAACATTTGTGTGATTCAACTTCTTCATGATTGTAATTTCTCTCATGGCCGTTATGGGGAACCCCTCTTTGGCCGAGTGATTCAACAACTGCTTGAGCGCCACGATTTCGCCAGTTTTTATGTATTTGGCTTTTTGAACTACTCCGAAGGTTCCCTTTCCTAGTTTCTTCAAAATCTCAAAGTTCTTTAATCGATTCATATCCTGGAACTTGTTGATGGACTGGTACTTAGCCGTGTGTCTCTTTGCTGACGTACCTGCCATGATGGTATTGTAGTGTGTAGGTGTTTATGTGATGATGCGTAGAAGAACCAAAAGGTGTTTTCTGAATTTCGCGAGAGATAAATGTCTGCCAGCAGCGATTCTCACAAATGTTTGTGAATATTAAAATGACTAATTAATTAAGTATAAACTTTAGTAGTGAACCTCTAAACCACAGGCTGGGTTTTGGGTTTACGATGCTTTCTCTCTTTGGACAACCTGCCGGCTTCCTTGACGTTGAATCCGTCGGTCAACAATCTGGTGGTCTCTTCGAGTTCCAAGCCAGATACTTCAGGGTACAAAAAGTAGATGAAAAAGAACGAAATCACACACAAACCTGCGAAGAACGAGAAGGTTCCTGTGGGAGTGATTTTCTCCAACATGGTTAAAAAAGTGGAGGAAATGGTTAAGGAACCAGCCCAATTAGTACCGGCTGCAAACATTGCCCCAGCCGATCTGACATTAACATCAGAGAATAATTCAACTCCAGTCCAGGCAGAGGTTCCGATACCAATAGCGTAACTTCCCACAAAGAGAACCATTGAAAGAATCACCACGATTCCCCAACCCGAAATACCGCTGCTTTTAACAATCACTTCATCAGAAGAACCAAACTTGACTCCCAAAAAGTGGAATCCAATGGCACAAATCACCAACGCAATACACATGATGGGAATCGCAATGCACAAGGTCTTTCTTCTTCCAACATGGTCAATGATACATAAGGAGACACATGAAAAGGTGAAGTTGGTAGCTGCAACAATGATGGATACAGCAGTAGCATTATTGAATCCGCAAGTCTCGAAAATCGTAGCACTAAAGTACATGAGCGAATTGAACCCGGTAAACTGCTGGATTCCTTGTAACCCACAGGCCAAAATCAAAGCCCTTAAATTTGCTGGAGTAGAATGAAGTAACTTGACTGAGTTCCATGCTCTGGACACCGGACCATCACCTGGAACATTGGAGTTGGAAGCCACCATTTCGGCGATTTCAGACTCGATGAACGCGTCGTCAGCATCCTTATACACTTTTTTCAACACCATTTTGGCATTCACAGGGTCGTTATTGATGATATAGAATCTTGGAGTATCTGGTAAGAACCAGAATAACCCAAATTGGAGAACTGCAGGGACAATACACAAGCCCACCGACACCCTCCATCCGTGGTTAACTCTGGTTAACCCCCAATTAATGAAATACGCAATCAACTGACCAGCAGTAATCAACATACTGTTCGTGACAATCAACCGGCCCCGGTAACGTGAAGGCGCCAACTCGGAGATCATCAAGGGAGCAATCAACGATGCAATTCCCACTCCCCATCCAAGCACAAATCTTCCCACAATCATGGTCCACACGGTTTTGGCAGCCAATTGGATAATGGCCCCCACCACAAAAATCACGTTGGATCCCAACAATACCATTCTTCTACCCAAGAAGTTGGCCAATACTCCCCCCACGACGGCTCCTAAAAGTGCCCCTAAAGACGTGGCTCCAGTTATGAATTCTTGCTCTCCATCAGTAAGGTGCTTATTGGACAAATCTGTGCCAATACTCACCAACGCTCCCGAAATGTATCCGGTGTCGTAACCGAACATGTACCCGGAGATGGAGGAGGCCAAGGTTAATAGAATCACCAACCGACTCGGTTTGGTTTTGGATGTGTCTGTGGTGGTGGAAACATTATCCTTCACGAGATGCTGAGATGAAGTCTCGCTTGATAGGTCGAGGTTCTCGGTCGACTGATAATCTGGTGAGGGCTTAGACATGGTGACGAAGCTCTATTGATTTATTAACAGAATCTATGAGGTGAATGAAATAGCCTTAGTCAACAAAAAAAATGGGAATTTTGAGATGTTTTTATGCACCGGCGGTGTGAGGGTTTCGGCGATTTGAGGGGGCCGGGCTGCGCAACCGCAGTACTTAATTCGCCGGATGAGCGTTAGGGGGACACGACCCGTTTCCAGCGGAAGGTGCCGGTAGCTGGTTGGTAAGAACTTTGGTGTGTCTGAGAACATAGTTATGGTTAGAGCGACCAGTGGGACTTTCAAATGCTGTGAGCCGGTATAGTTTTAGCTTAGCTGGTAGGGTTTCTGAACTACTGACAACTACCCGAGACAGGCCCACCACCCATCTTTACTTTGCAGATATTACTCTTATAAATTAAACAAGCTATCTATTATTTAGTTTTTTGGAGGGTTGAACTTGATCTTTCTGTTCTTGATTGGTTGCCACTTGAACTTCTTGACCCAAAGCGACAAAAAGTACAATGATGAAATCACTATGATGGCCTTCAATCCCCATTTCTTTCTGTCATCATGTTCTGGCTCAGAAGCCCAGTTCAAGAAAGTCGAAACATCCTTAGCCATTTGAGAAGTGGTGGCAGGAGTACCATCTTCATATTCAATCAATTCATCAAACAATACTCTACCCATGGCAATAGAACCTCCTGGGAAGTAAGGGTTGTAATTAGATCCGGGAGGTAATTGGACACCTGCTGGAGGCTCTTCTGGGTATCCGGTCAATAAGGAAAAGATATAGTCAGCACCACCGTGTCTGGCTTTCACAATTAAGGACAAGTCTGGAGGTAAAGCACCTTGGTTACCGGCTCTAGCAGCTTGTTCATTAGGGTAAGGACTTGGAAGATAATCCGCTAATTTACCGGGTCTCATTCTAGGGTTACCTTCATCATCGGGTTCATCTTCATACTCCAACTCTTCGGTGAAAGCCTTGGCTTCACTGGCTGAATGGGAAACACCCACCAAATTTCTCCATGCGATTCTGTTTAATGAGTGACAAGCAGCACAAACTTCTTTGTAAACCTGGAAACCTCTTCTGATGGAAGCGTGGTCAAACGTCGAAAACATTCCGTTGTGAGGCCAGTCATAGCTTGGAGGGTGTAATCCATGTTCTGCAGCAGTCATGGCATTGGCAGTCATCGAATCTTTGTACAATAAATAGGAAGCACTTAAACCAGTCAACCCAACCGAGGCAATAGCAGCTTTGTGGAAGACGGTGTTGGACGCTTTGATGGACGATCTGAACATATTGGAAAAGCTTTGTGACTCCTTAGAATAAATAAAAACGGTCGATTCTAATAATTGTTTTTGTAATACAACCTAAATGCAAAAGAAGTAGAATATGCTAGTTATTGAGGGACTCTTGCAAAAGGCGTAGGCTGTGATGCAATTGGAAGGGCTTATGCAAAACGGCACGAGTGTTTTATGATCAAATGACCTGGGTGTTTTTGTCTAGAAAAAGCTTGGGATTCAATAAATAAATCTTTCACTGGTGTTTGATGAAAAAAAACGAGCCTTTCTAATGAACAAAAGGTTTTCAGTGATTGGATGAAATCGTCCGCGACCTCAGTTTTTCTTGGTCGGGCACGCTTCGGTGGTGTGAGAGCTCGATTGAAAGATGCTTACTTTGCATCCATTGGTGGGTAATTATTTTACAGGTAGAAGAGGGATTGTTGAGTTGATGAGTTGGGTGTTTATGTTTTACATTCTTAATGATTCTTGTTCATCACGGGCCGTTTTCAGCCGGTTTAAATCGTTCTTTACTTGCTTGTTCACCCTTTTTCATGTCTCAGCAGTATTTTCACTATAATTATGGAGCCAAAAAACTCCTAGAGATAATTTCTTCGGGTTAAATGGTCCCGCCATCATTTCATTCGTCTCTGTGCTGTAATTCTTTATTTGTCTTCATTTTCATTGTGTTTCTAAAATCAAAGTGCACAACTTAAATATACCAAAAAAGACGCCAATAACAAGGTTTCAAAGCAAGGTGGTGATAATTCGCCAAACCTGACCCTTGTTACCAGCACTGCTAATGATGGTGGAGACTAAAAAGAAATAGCCCGACGCGGGAGTCGAACCCGCAACCTTGTGATTAAAAGTCACACGCTCTAGCCGATTGAGCTAGCCAGGCGTTGCTGTTGTCCAAAAACGACGGTTTGGCCGGCAAGCGGTCGTTTTAAAGATAACATCCCAATTAGACTGGTCCCATGGTTTAAAGAACCATTACACCCACTCTACCTATCGACCACTACATATTCTACCTTTTTTGCGCTCTCCAGAAGTGTGTAGGTACATTCGTCAATATTGAGCTATAGTAATATTTACCATTTTTCTTCGGGGTTCTCCTTGTACGCCAAGTAGTCACTCAACTTGAACAAGCTAATCTCGGTTTCATTTTCCACGCCTAGATCATACAAAGTTTGGGAAGGATTCACATCAGGTGAAAGAATAGTAAATTCTTTGTCGTTTTCGAAATTTATCACCAAGTTCATCGACTTGGTGCCATGGGCCTTTGTATACAACTTCAAAGTATCATACTCCATGTTTCTATAGGGCCTCAATCCCCCGGTGGTGTTGATAATTTGTTTCATCTGCTCATACAATTGTTGTGGAGTGGTTTCCTTCAAGTTGATGGAGTGGATGATATGGTTTCTCACATTTCTATAAGGAAAAGACTTGATGATCCTGATGGTCAACACGGCATCTGTAGCTGGACGGACATTGGAAGTCAACGGTTCTTCTGTATCCATGTTTTGAAAGACTAACAGCAGGTGATGAGATAAATGCGAGAGATGTTTCTCAAAAGTGTAAATCGTGTACTCATTCAATAAATATTTGCAACTAATGTAACATATACGTTAAAATTTCAACCCGTCTTCAAACTTGTTGAAGAAATCGGCTAAATCGTAGACCTTATCATTTCCCAACTGACTGCCGACCCGGCGCCTCTGGGTTTCGAAGATTAGTTTGGAATTGTCAATTTCACTGTCGTCGTCGTCTGACTCTAGCACGAGGCTAAAGTCACTGTCATTAAAGCTAAGATTCAAGAGCTTGATGGGAACAAGCTTGATGAAGCTCTTGATGTAGGCCTTGTTCAAGCTTTCGCCAGTGAGTTCCTCCAAGATCAAGGAGAATTCAAGTTCATTGGTGATAAGCTTGGAATCGAATTTGAGAAGCTGATTTTTGAAGTTGACATATTTGGCTTCGATATCAGTATCGGTTGTGGATGCAAAGGTTTCAATGTATTTAAGATTGGATGGCGAAACCGTAAAGTTCAAGTTTCTTACATAGTAGTCAACCTTGTGAATGAATTGAATGTACTTTTCAAATTCGTTCACTAAACTATCCAATTTGTCTCCACTTTGAGTAAGATACTCCTCAATCTTCACCAAGTATCCATTGAGCTTACAGATAACTTCATTGTTTAAGATTTTCTCAAGGAATTCCTTGATTTGGTCTGTTTCTTGTTTCTGTAAGCTGCTTACTTTGGAGAACTTGAGATCGAGTGCATCGAAAGTCAACCTACTTGTTACGCCGAGTTCAAACTTATCATTAATCAGCTTCAAGCTTGTGGTGGTCTCATTGTACAAATTTTCCAACTTCTTCATGTCCTTATAAGTCAATTTTGCAATCATTTGGCCCACTTCTTCGTATTCTTTCAAGTTGTCCAAAAGGCTCCCCATCTTGTGATGTAAAATGTCTGTCAACTCGACAAAATCTTCATTATCCTTGAAACGAGCCAAGAACTTGGAATCAATTATACTCTTCGCTTCCTTGTCCCATTCAGACAAAACCTCAAAGAGTTCCTCGTCGAAGTAGCTGGGAACATCATCCAACTTTTTGCGTATCGATGTTATTTTGTTGGAGAACTTGAGTGAGTCCGTCTCGTATTCAAACTTGTTTTTGATGATATCCGCCATCCTCACCAATACCTCGTCATAAGTCTCGTCGGCAAAATTCTCCTCATTGGGCTCGGGTTGCAATTGTTCGTCAAAATTTCCCATTTCAAAGAACTTGAACCACTCAAGAATAAAGAACAAAATGCATTTCTCGTCAGGGACCAAAGTCTTGAAATCCTCCACGTCGGCTAGTTTGGGGACACCCAACTCGTTGGCAAATTGAAGGATCAGTTTCATATTTTGTAGCTTAGAATCACCCAATCTGATTAACTTGGAAGAGGGTACATACGACTTCAATATCGACCACAACACACTGTCAGGAGCGCTGATTTCCAAAGACCAGTCCCTGTCAAAGTTGCAGATTTCCTTGTATTTGTACTTGGAGTTGACCCACTTCAAGACGATTTGTTTTATCTGAATAATTGAGTTCCCGTCATTCATGAGTCCAATGGAACTGGTGGTGGAGAATATGAAAAGCGACCACGTCAATCCCAAGATCAATTTGAGGTTCCCATCAATAATACTTTCACTGCTGATGCTGGTGGTATTAATCTTCAAGACAATTCGAATGAACTCCAAAAAGTCGTTGACGTTCTCCATTTTCTGGATGGGAAGCTTTGGGTTCGTATACAACGGTTTGAGGAAGTAGAGCTTGAGGTCTGTCTTCTCCAAGTCCATTTCTGCTATGATAACATTAGTCAATTGAATGAGAACCAATCCGTCTCCCAAATCTTTGGACAAATCAGTTAGCTGCAAGTTGAGTTTGGAGTTTATCCATCTTAACATGGTCTTATGTTGTTTGTTGACCCATTCAGGGACCTGGCCCACTTTAAATCTCAATATGCTGCTCATTGGGTTCTTGGCTCCACAATCGGTACCCTTTGTAAATATATATATATGTGGGATGCTCGTCTATTTTGATACACGATATGAAACAATTACGAAAAGGCGCGTAATGTTTAGATCAACCGCATCGCGAACCAGGACTTTAGTGTAAATAGACATAATTAGAGAATTATGCGTCTTTGTGTTAATTCAGGGGTCAGTTACAAGACGGCACCGCCAATAAGTAGACGATAATTGTGCTGATTGACATTATAAGGACATATCTCGTAACTTTTCTATAAACATAATGTGGTAGTGAGGCGGCTTAAGACATGCTTTCAAGTGAAATGAAATTGGTATTTTTCATGTGCTTGGAGGTTTTCAATTTCTGTACATAGATGCCCATAGAACGGTAGTTGGATCTTCGTGTCCAGTTAAACCCTGACTAAATCATCTCTAAATCTTGAAAAACGGGTGGTCCATTGCCTCCTTGGCCGTAGGTCTCAACTGGTGATCATATGTCAACAATTGATTCGTGAGGTCCAACACCTCTTCGCTCATTAACGGCTCATTCAACTTATTGACGAAATTCTTCCATGGCTTTCGGGAATAATTGCCCAAAATGTTGTCAAAGTCAGAGCTTAAACGGATTCCATACTTACTGATATAACTCATTAACTCCTTGGTACCCAACACTTTTGCAATCTGCACAAGCTGGTCGTTGTTAGAATCCCCCCGGAAGAACGGGTCCTTCTTGAAGATGATCCCGGCAAAAATACATCCCACCGACCACAAGTCCAAAGAGTAGTCATACTGCTGTAAATTGATCAACAACTCTGGAGCCTTGTGGTACCGTGACGCCACTCGTACATTGTAGTCCATACCCTCGTGGTAGAACTCGGCCAACCCCCAGTCGATCAACCGTAACTTCTTGTGTAAGGGATCGATCATGATGTTCTGAGGCTTGACGTCTCGATGAATAATCCCCATCGAATGACAATAGTCCAACGCAATCAAGAGCTGCATCATGTAGTACTGGATGTCACTGACACTGAACTTGGGGTACAACACACGAAAGTCGACGTTGTCGACTCTTTCAAATACTAAAGCCGGGATTTTGCTGTGTTCGTCACGAACAATGTCCAACAACCCAATGACATTAGGACCACCGGTCAAGTTCTTGAGGATCTTGACTTCCCGATATATCTTCTTCATCTTCACTGGCTTCAACACCTTGATGACACACGGCTCGTCGTTGACGACATTCACACCTTCAAATACCTCCGAGTACTTACCTCGACCGATTTTATTGACAATCTCGTAGTTCTTGATGGTGCCCCACGAGATCTTGTAGTTCTCATAATCCCAGTACTCCTTGGGCTTCTTCTTGTTCGCGTCCACATACACGCGAGCAACAGAGTACACTTTCAGGACACCGCTGACACTCATGGACGTAAAGATGGTATGACTGATGAGAAAATGATCAATTTAAATGAGGAAAATGAGATGCGACCGCCTGATGATGAGACCAAGAAGAATATAATCGGACGGATTTTTTTAATGGGGGTTATAGTGGTGGTGGTGGCGTAGGGAGTATAGGGGGAGAGCGGGGAGTTTAGAGGTGCTGGTTTTAAGGTGCTGGTTTTAAGGTGCTGGTGATACTTGGTTCGAGAACAGCAGGAAATCTTCGGAAAACACCCCGGCAGCCCGATCTTTCTTCAAAATCAGTACAGTAGTATACAGCACACCGGGCCCGTCACCTTCCACCACCGCTGGCTCTCTATTTATGTATGTCATTTTTCTGGCCCCAAACTGGTTCATCTTTTCGAGTCTCAATTTCTCAATCCGCGTCCCATGCCATGAGTCTACCTATATCCATAGAAGATCCACACCAACAGCTAGACGATTTCCAGCTCTCGTGCAAACACCAGCTTCCCATCGATGCCCATGACCGGTTTCTCAATGTGTGCTACGTCAACTACCAAAAAACCCCGGTTTTTCTCCTTCAATCAGGTATGATCGATGTCTATTCCACCCTGGACGAATGCCAAAACTACATAAAACACCGCTTGCTCAAGCACTCACTCCGCGATTCGAGCATAGGAATGCTACTAAAGAACACCACCAATGAGAACGTGTACGTGATAGTGCTTATCCATGAATTGAAGGTGAAGGCCCTTGTAGTGGACTTGACTATAGTCGCACGGCTTAATGATTATCAGGACAACAACGAAGACAAGTTTGGGGACAGAACTCTCACCGAAGTGGTTGACCTCAAGACGCGACACAATAGCATACATGTGATTGACAAGGTTTTGGAGAAGAAGAAGCGGTCTAAATCCAGTACACCGCTTCCCACTTCTTCGGTCAATAACTCCGAACAAATCAACAGCATGGTATCTAAAGTAGTGCTTTCTGGGCTTCGGCTTCGAGGGATGTCTAGCACTGCTGCCAACTCCGCCAATGAGAAAATCAAAATCAAAGAAATCTACCTGATGACTTACAAGTCGGCCATATTTGCTATGAGAAAGTTCTCTAATAAGCCAGTGCATCTCAATGATATCCAAGATGTGGTGGAAAAGCTTCTCCAGATCTACATAGATGTCGACACAGACAACCCATTTGTGGATTGAACAATAAAGCCGTTTATAGATTGAGTAACACTATAGATTTAATATATACAAGAAGCTACAGCTACAACTCGGATAACTTCAATACGGTGGACTGGGCAAAATCCGGAATTTTGGCATCGGAAGCCGCTTCCAACTCAGATGAAAGATAACTCTTACGTACCACCTTTTTGACGGCCTTGGTCTGTCCCCGGTGTGCCAACAACAAAGATGGGTCTTTCAATAAGTATCCTCTTTTATGGGGATTTGAGTAGAATTCGATATCTCTTCTGTGCGTAGGTCTAGCTTGCAATGGCAAGTATCCCTTCTTTAAGATGTATCTGTCGGGGTTTATGTGAGCCTTCAATCCCAATTTGGTGAAATATTTGGCGGTGAATTCATGGCCAGTCTTTTCAATGGATTTAATGGCTCCAATGGATGCTCGGGAAGCTTCAATATGTATTGGAACCGTGTATGTTTCTTTCCCATTTCCCAAGATCTTGATACCATCTCTAGTAGAGCCCGTCACTAATCCGCACTCTCTCATTTTCTGTATGGTCAACAACTCTCCTGGTTGTAGATTGATTCTATTGTTGTCCCAGAACTCTTGAATTCTTTCCAAGTTCAATTGGTTGTATTCTTTTCTGTGAGGTCTTTTGAAGCCTATGATGGGGAATCGCTTATAGAAAGGTGTTTGCCCACCTTCAAACCACTTGGGTACCTTACCACGGGCTTTCTGACCCTTTTGACCTCTTCCAGAGGTTTTACCTTTACCAGAAGCTTGCCCTCTACCTAATCTCTTGTAGCTTACGACAGCTCCTTCTATGGGGGCCAAGCTTCCCAAAAATGAGCTGCTATAGCGTGCTCCCCAAAGGTTGAGAAGACCCGCACGAGGGAGCCTTGACGCTAAGGTACCAAATATCATCTGTTAGCCTAGCTTGAACAAAAGTTGAGGTTTACCGATTGAAAAATTTTATGCGACTGATGGTCGTGTACCCGGCTAGTGTCAAAATAGGTAATCTGAGTGCAATGAACTAATGACAGATCATAAAACCTGTGCCCTAATTATCTGGTAGGTTCAATAGCTCGTTTTCAAATATAGAGGTGCTAACCATTGCATATATTCGCTAATTAGCTCCAAAGTAATTATTTGGTATAAATGTCGCGTAGACGTAATGCTACCCACCGTACAAACCTCTGATTCTATCACCGTAAATATATTTCTTCGCGGTGGCCTCGTTCCAAAGCATTTTACTTAGGGGGTAACTTCATATCTCTTTTTTTTAGCCACGGTTTACTAAATAGAAATCACTATCCAGCGAAAGCACAGTTTTCTTGCTGTAAAAGAACCTGTAGTGGTTATTAATTTAACAATTTACACAATATATGATTGCTTAGATGAGTTAACGATCACCAAGCTTCGGCTGCAAAAATATTCTCGAACTTACTGCGCACTACCGTGTTGCATTTAGTCGCATATCTGGTGCAAAAGTATCATCCACAAATTCATAATTAGAAATACATTCCCAAAATGTGGAAGTATAAAGAACCTTCTAGTACCCAACAAGTACATATTAATGAATATTTGAAGGCTAAGCTTGAAGACTTCCCCCAGATAAACAATAAAGTCCCTAAAAATCTTGAGTTTGATGTAACAAAAGTTTTGGGGAATTACCAAAAGACGACCCAATGATAGAAACCACACCAATATGGTACGTGATTCTCATGTACTTCCCCCTGATCTGTGAAACCACAGACTTTGACCTCAGTACAAAATCGAAAGGTACTGCTAACACTTTTACGGAGGTAGTACAAGATACCATTTCGTTGGAATTAAGTCTTCCATCCCATAAGGTCTTTGTTGAAGAACAATGGAAGTATCTTATACTGTTAATGGTCTGTAACCGTTCTCGGCCATTAATGCTTATGAACCTGGATATCTTTGCCTTTCTCCAAGCATCTCGAGTACCAAGGATGACATTGGATCGGAAGAGAAAACTTCATGAGGCAACTATGACTAATATTGCAAGGGAAATGGTTTTCGACTTGGTAACTAATATAAGCCGGTTGTTTTTTGGACTGTCATTGGAAAAGTCGGACGGCATCGATTTCAAAACCCTTCTTAACTATAAAATGACTACCTTGCACTGCTTGCCTGATTTACCTGTCCTTGGATTACCCAGATTTGGTAGTATCATCGTTGGAGAAGTCAAAAAGCCATCGATTAAGCACTGGATTAAACAGCTTCATGATTGCAACTATATGATCTTCATTAATGTCAGCGAGAGAAATGATTCAATAACTAAGAGTTTGGAAGGCTCTTTGAACCAACTCATTGCTTATCAAATCATGGCCAAATGTAAATTGGGATACATCTCAGACACAATAGTGCATATCTTCACCACTATCACAGATATCAATGATAAGGTGATGAGCGTTAAAGTGGATATCACAATATCAAGCAGGATATACAATGAAAATCCTGAAATGTATCCTCCTGCTGCTCTAATGCTTGCCAAAATTGCTGAAATTCAAAGAATGAAGCCAAAGGTTTACAAAAAATAAATTAATACAATCTTCAGCAAAGCAAACAATTGGGCAAAGAAGACGTATTTGGATTTCTACTTCGATGAAACAATGACTACTAGGAATTTTCAATGGTTCAAGAAGAGCTTAAATCACTTGAAGCACACTTACATCTACTATGATTTGAAAACAACAGATGAAATCCAAAGAGAACCTGGCTTATACTCTCAAATCTTCTGCATACCCAACAAATATTTGGCCTCAACATTCTTGCTGCTTGACATACCAGGTGAAGAAA
This sequence comes from Yamadazyma tenuis, assembly GCF_029203305.1. Classification (NCBI taxonomy): domain Eukaryota; kingdom Fungi; phylum Ascomycota; class Pichiomycetes; order Serinales; family Debaryomycetaceae; genus Yamadazyma; species Yamadazyma tenuis. The sequence goes on from NC_089463.1 coordinate 259,025, forward strand.
TCGTCGTTAAAGTTTTTGACCCTGGTTACTACTTTATTTCGAATTGGAGTTATAAGTATCAGTATGATGATGCTCGTTACAATATTCAACAATATTTTGAGAATGATATCGAACACTACCAAAAGGTAAACGACTTAAACCAAAGTCATAGGTGCAAAATCGACATACTTTCGGGTTTCAATGCAGGGTTTTGTTCTTTCTGGAAAGATCAGTCAAAATCAAAAGATTCAAACAACTATATTGCATCAGGTTTGACTATATTCATGCCAAAGTTGACAAAGAAGCCGAAGACACAGGAGGATTATTTAAAGGGTTTAAAGGGATTGATCACCATAGAGAACGCCGGTTTAGCCGATTTTGCTGTCAACTACGAAAATATGTTTATGGATAAGGGAAAGTTTATATTCTCACACTACAACCCACCTACAGAGGAAAGTGAGGAAAGTGATGACACGCCAGAAGTTGAAAGTTTCCAATCTCAGCGGATCAAAGAGTTTATCGAGGTGTGGCGTAAGAAGGACCCTGAGTATCTGTATATTATTGCTAAAGAAAGTGTAAACCGTTTCGAAGAAGAAACTCAAAGAGAAATCACACTTGATAATGATGTCCAAAATCCCAACAGTATGAGGAATAAAAGGTCATCGTAATTATAATTAAGTATAGTTTACTATTTCCCTGAATAGTAGATAAAATATTCACTTCTTTTGTGAACGGGGACAATAAGGACTCTAGGACTGTTGTATAGTAGTAGAATAGGGGAATAAGAAGATGGAACCGAGATCCACATTAGACAGGCGCGTGATTAAACAAGAAAGCATTGTCCTGTGAATCACTAATCGTCTGACTTAGCGTTGGTGGACCCATAGGCACTGTCAAATTCTTCTTCCACAATCTCGACCGGAACGGGTCTTTGCAAAGCCGTAAATGGTTTTTTGGTGATTTTGCAATACACCCAAATCGCACCCACTCGGGCGACAACACACACTAATGCAATTAAAATCCCACCAAATGGGGCAATTACAAACGCCCCAAAGGCACCCCAGTCTTCAGCATCATATAATCCGTTCCAAATCAATAACAACTTCCCCCCTTCTTTGGCGGTTCCATAATAGACGGTTCCAAAGATAAAAATTGCAACCAAAGCTCCTAATCCTCCAACCATCACATCCACTCCCGTCAAAAACCAAAAGAACCGGTCACTCAAACCTAAGAATATGATTGGGATGATAGAGCTCGAAATCAAGTCAGCAATCAAATAAATCTGTAAGATATTATCTGCCACTTTGACGGCCAACACCACAATCGGTACAATCATTATCACCACCATTGCTCTAACCCAGATGGTCTTAAGCCTGTTTCTAAAGATATCATTGGAGATGGTTGACACAAAGGCAGACTGCAAAGAGTCAAAAGTACAAGTGGAAATGGTGATGGTGAAGATCAAAACAAACGCGATGATCCACCCAGGCATCTTGGCAAGAAGAATGAAAAAGGCCATAGACCCGTTCTCATCCCCCACCGTCAAATCACCCGACCACACGGCCAAAAACCCTGGCACTCCTACCAAGGTACAAATGACCATCACTATCACAGCCGAAACTGATGTACCGATAGCCAAACCTCTATCGGACTTACTAGCAAAAGTTCTCAACCAAAACGAGTTCAAGAAGAAGGCATTTGTACCAACAGCCACAAAAAATACGTAGATCAACTCCCAGCCTAACTTATTGGCCTGAAGCAAGTGGGAAGGGCCTATTTTGGAGGTGTCTATGTCGATATAAGACCCCATTCCTGCCGCACATATGATTATAAGCAACAACACCAAAGCCCCCTGAAAGTTATCGGTGATGAAACTCACCTTAAAGCCTCCTACAGAGGTGTAGATGGTGGTGACCACACACTCAACAATGACGGCCCCTAAAGCATCTAATCCCGTTAAGGTTTCAATTGCCAAGCTCACAGACGACAATTCAGCAACCATGTACAAAAACATCGTCAAGCACGTAAATAGCGACAAGTACAATGCAGTAACAATCCCAAACCTGTGTCTGACCCACTCACTCAAAATAAAGCCATCAGGGCACTTTTTCCTGATGATGGGCCCAAAAAACCCAAACGAAGCAATGGGGATTGCTCCACAGATGGTGTATACCAATAATCCGTGTAAGCCCGAGATGTTAGCTATCTGGGCATACGTGGTCAAAACTCCACATCCCATGGCTGAAAGTTTGTTAGTATTTAAATTCCACAATAAGAACATCCTCACGCAAGTACGAACTTGATCGAGTTAAACCGGTATAATCTCAGCACTCACATGAATGCACCCGTTGTCTTATTGTTGCAGATGTGTCATTAGCATTCCCTATATATTGTTTGAGTATTGTCGAGTTTGTTTTGTGTTTGGTGGGGTTTACATACCTGATGCAACGAAATTCAACACCAAAGGAGCGGCTCTCTGAGTACCATTGGAGGACAAGAAGGTTGCGCTCTTGGAGTATTTGAACGCCAAGAACAATCCAGTAGCTAAGAGGAACGCATAGGTGAGATATATTATGGCGTTATTGCCTTGTGACGATAATTGGCCCATATTGGAGGTATTTAATTTGGGGGAAAATCAATGGGGCGCTGATGTCCTTATATATCTGATAAGATGAGGTATGCGCTTAAAGGGATTTTGAAAACTTTTCGCATTCTTTTAGGGCGCTTCACTTTTAGCGAAACACCAATATTTACGTGGGTGGAGATGCCTGGTAGATGGTGTGGAAAAGGAGAATAAGGTAGTATGGGTGTGGTATGTAAGAAGTTGGAGATGTTGAGGGTGTTGGGGTAGCAAAAAAAGATTTTGCTCCACGGCAGGTTCGAACTGTCGACCTTCAGATGACACAATTTTGCAACTATGAGACTGACGCTCTGCCAACTGAGCTAGTGCAGCAAAAACTGGTGGTTCTTGCACCCGCTCACAAACTCCTATGCTGATGTCTCCTTGCTAATACCGACTTCGTTACTATTAAAAGTCTATCATAAAGAATATACTGGATATCACAAATGATACCAGTAACGGGTTGGGTCTCAATTCATTATATTCATTATATACAGCTGTCGTACTAAAATTCATAAAATGGCCCTGCAGCACCAAACTCCATTAATTTTTTGCTGCTTCAGTCTGACTCCAATTTCCACCTCCAGTTATTGATGGCCCTAAAAGATCTAGAGGACTGGTTCTCTCCATAAAGCAAACAATAATGCAGAAACAAAAGCTTGATTTCCTCAACTTCATCAATTATTTCCAACTTGCTGATTCTTTTCACCTCTTCTTCATCAAACCATGCTCCCGTTGACTCGTAGCCCCCAACACTGCTGATATCTGTGACCTTTGAATTTTTCAAGCCGAGCTGATGGAAAAACTCCAACTTCGACTCGACAGTCGCAAATGCATTGAACGTGAGCAAATTAATGCCTCTCCTCTGGAGGTTATCGGCCATTTGAGCACCAAAGGCATCCTTCAACGAAATGGGGTCATAAACAATGAGTGACATCAACGTACTTCCAAAATAGTTGCTCCAGATGTTGATAATGTTCTCATTTTCCTGAGGACTCGCGTAGCATAAAACGCATTCACTGAGTACTAGCGTAGGAAGCAGCGAGTCCACAAACTGGAGAACTTCACTCGAATGGGTGAGTTTGCGCAAGTCGTACCCGATAATGTGATAGTTGGACGTATGAAGATCTGGCTCTATGTCGTTGAACTGGTCTCGGGTGGTGACATCAAGACCTATATGCTCTTCACCCTCGTACTTGACAATCGCCCGGAGCCCATTGTCCCCCAAAATCGTCAACTTCTTGATCTTTGCGGTCTCGGGGAAATCAATCTCCAAGTACTTCACATTCGGTGACACATACTTGAAGCATCTGGTGTCGCTACCTCCTCCCAAAGAGAGGATCTGGCAAGTGCCAAACTCCTTGATGAATTCTTCCACGATTTGACTGATCAGCTGTGTTCGAAGATACGTTCCACGGTTTATTATGGGGAATTTCCTGTCGTTGAAAGCCATTCTGAATGTTCTGCTGGCTGATAGGTTTGTGTAGCCTTCGCAGAACTGCAAATACTTAGAGTAGGATGCCACCAATTTGGAGATGTTGTTGTCCATTGGAAGGAAGTACCCTTGTTGGGCACAGCTGAGCCTGCACGCCAATGCGTCAAGGTCTGTGGATCGAATAACCTTGTCTTTTTTTTGATTTGGCGATAACATGGGCAAGATACTTTTCATCAAAAACTGCGCGAGCCCGTACATTTCTCATACATTCTCCTACACCAACCAGATAGGAAATGTGCATATTGCAAAAGCAGATGGGTACCCAGGTATATGTTAGCACAGGAGTGGGTTTCAATAGACAAGGTTTAAATATAGTTTAAGTGGTTTTTTGCATTCATTTATATGCCTATCTAACTTCTGACCCTCAGGGTGTCTTTTCGATAATCACCCACCAGTTGTCCCGTTCGTATCCTTCGTCCACTATCGTACACGACCCTGCTCTCCTGGAATTATCCACAAGCTCCCCTTTTTTGTACAAGTGGTAGTATCTGTATTTTGTGATAGGTTCTGGTTCTGGTTCTAATTCGGGCTCTACAACAAGTTCGGTAGGAGACTCGCTCTCCTTGTCGCTCTTTTTCAGACCCTTCTTGCTCTTCTTCTTACTCGCCTTGTCTTTCTTCTGGTTGTTTTTCAACACCCACGGCACCAAAATGTCCTGTTCATCTCCTTCTTTATACCCTCTTCTGGAGTTTTCCTGTTCCAATGCCCAGCAGTATATCAACGCCCGTCCTCCGACACGTAACTTGGATAGTATATGCGATATGGCCTCGATCCTCCTTGTTTCGGTGGCAAAATGGTGTATCACTGCTATAGAAATGGCAAAGTCAAACCGGTTGCACTCATGAGGTAAGTGCAAACCGTCACTGACTCCAAGCTGAAAGTCCAGCGAAATGTCGTGGGCACATCTGATCAACCCCTCCGACCGGTCTGTGCCTATGATGAACAAATTCTTGTTGACGCCCAAGTACTTTCCGTTTCCACATCCCACATCGATTCCTATGGAGTACTTGGGCTGGGCAGTAAGAAACTTTTCCACGATGGGCCAAGGCTTGTACCGTGTTTGTGAGAAATGGCCAGCTATATCGTTGTATACGTCGTGCACCAAGCTCTGTTCCTGCTCAACCGCAGGTAAGTTTGGTGGTAGGCTAGGCACGGGTGCAGACATTTTGCATCTTCAAAAAAATCTGTGCGCGATGGATTTCGCGCAGTCGCTTGATTCGCAGTACTATGGCTAGTTATGGGGTTTAAAGCATATTTTGGCTGGTTTGTCCTTTTGGTCCTTCTACCGTTCCTACACGTACTCATAGAGCCTTTAGAGCCTTTGTTGACGGGTGAGCTCCAGAAAGTCCAGAATCTCGTCGATGGTCTCGAGATTACTATACCTATCTACGTCAAATTTGGAGACGCCGGGTTGCACTTGCCAGATTTGATAGATGCAGCCCAGATCCAATTGGATTCGGAACTTGCCACATACAACACGAGTCTCAAGTTCAAGCTTGTGGATAACCTAAAGGAGCCACCAATGGATCCCAACTGTGAGGAAATACAACTTGAAGATGACTACGTGTTGATATTGCATCTCGGCAGTTCCGATTCCGCCATCATTCACCAGCGGTTTCTGCACGTGGTGCTCATCTACATGCTCAGCACCGTCCACTCGAACGACTTGCCGTATTTCGTGGTGCAGACGTTGTTGGACTATTTGCTATATGCTGATTTACATCCTTACCAATATGAGGAACTTGATGAGCAGATTCCAATTGAAGTCATCCAAGTGAGCAGCGGCTCAGGCAATTCGTACGAGGCGGTGGCGGAAATGTGTTCTGAAGGCTTCAATCGCTTTTCAAACAATATATTCAATGTGACTGCAAAATACTCCAAGGTTGCAAAACTGCAAGTGAGTCCTCAACCCCACCGATTCTACTTCGAGGTCCTTGATACAGGTACCCCCAAGACTGAGGAACTACCTGCTGGAATTCCTAACGATTCGGTGTTCCAGTTGGTTTTACCGGCTGATTCCATGCTCAACAACGAAACCACAGGCAAATTCGAGGCTTTTTTCGATGATATCTACGCTAGCTTGGCCCTGGAGCTCCCGGTACTGATTCACCCTTCAAACAACGTCAACATCCGTTTGGGGGCTCTTCTCAAGCATTCAGTGCTTCGGAACATCAACAAAATCTTGGATAGATTGGCCCAGAATCCACATCACCCGGCCCAAAAACCCATTCTCGCCAACGTCAGGGGCTTTATAAGCCAGCTCCAGCAGTATCCCGTACCATGGAAGCGTCTCCATCAAGAAACTACCAACACCCTCAAATCCACATGTTTATAGAATGCCAATACAAAAGGTCGCGAAATGCGACCCAAACTTGTTCTTCACATCAACTAATATGTCACACAACCCTGATGAACCCACGGCCGGAACCGATGACAGCGACATGAGCGACGTCAGTTTGGACGAAGAAGATGAAGAGATCATCGGCCGCGTGTTGTATGGCTCGATTGCCCACCAGACAGATGATGATGTACTTCGTATTTCCGACGACGACCACAGCAGCGCCAGCGACATATCGGATACCGAACTCGAGCAGATCAATGACCCGGCGCTCGTGTCGCGGTACAAGCGTCTTCGTGAAATGAAGGTCGACAAGGACCTTGGCGAGGAAGAACGCAAGCGCTTGATCATGGCCAACTTTAATAATGATCAGATGGACCGGTTTGAAGCGTACCGTCGTAGTACCATCAACAAGCCCGGGGTGAAGAAAATCTGTAACGGGGTGCTAGGCCACTCGATTCCTCCGCACCTTGCGATCATTCTCGCGGGGTTGTCGAAACTGTACTTGTCGGAGATCATCACCAAGGCCTTTGAAGTGCAAGAGCGAGAGAACAAGGCCAAGTTGATCATGGACATAGAGGGCAAGAAAAAGCGCAAGCGCCAGACGCTTCGGAACATAGAGAACGGTAAGGATATCGAGGTGAGTAATTCGAGGCTCACGTACGACGGAGACACCCAGAGCCCGTTGAGGCCAGAGCATATTCGGGAGGCCATTCGGCTTTATCGCCATGAGAACAGCAGTGCAATCCAGGCCCAGTGGCGGGCGCAGGGCGACGCTGACGGGTGGTTGTTTCGGTAATATGGTAATTAATGCATAAGTAGACTACTTCAGTCATTGAGTGTTGTTTGTATCCTCTTTCTACCTTCTTCTGCCCTCTTTCTACCTCATTCTCACACCGCGAATCCTCCTCACAAATTTTCCGATTCGCACAGATTGTGCGGCTCCTTATTCAATTACTAACCGTGCGGCACCATCACCTATAACTATCCCATGGCTGCCAAAAAAAGACAGAGAATCATCCTCGTATGCGACAACTGCCACCACCGTAAGATCAAGTGTGATCGTAAGCTCCCGTGTGATAGCTGTAAAGCTCGGGGCATCTCTGCCTTGTGCCGGTACTCAGATCTTGAAAAGGAGCTTGTCAAACAGGGAAAATCCACCCACGAAGTGAAAAGCTCCGACGAACCCGCCTCCGAGCTCACGGTGTTACGGCACCGGGTCAAGGAGCTCGAGGCAATGATCGGAGTGGCCCTGCTCTCCAATTCAAACAGCTCCTTCAATACTCCCAGTGACTTCCAATCATCTCCATCCACCACAGAATACTCAGATACAAACGAAACCACCGACTTCTTCATGATCCCGTTCGAAAACGGCTCGTGTGTACGGGTTAACCAGTCGTGTATCATCAGTTTCCCCATCTCCTTTCTCTCCATACTACGAAAAGACGCTGCCTACCTTTCGTTTTGGCACTACAACCGAAATCCCAGCCAGCAGGATAAATTCTTGAAGCACCAGGTCGAAGGAATGGGCCAGTTGCTCGACCATCGGAACGAAGAACTCACCCAGACGGTTGACTCCCGGGCTCAGGAGTATTTTGGAGCTTCGTATATTCCCAAGTACGTCAAAAACAGCACGATCTCACTAGATGTGAAAATCGCCATCAACTTGTACATGGGCCAGTTTGGCCCCTTGATGTTCTATGATAACTATATTCCTCCTAACAGCTCGATTTACGTCAAGGCAACTCATATTCTTCCTCCAAAACCCATAATCTTGGAGTACTTGACGGTTTGGTTTGAGAAAATGGAGCCTTACTTCCCCATATTCGAGAAGATTGCGTTCACCGCCGTCATCTCCCGCTTGGTGTCTGACCGGGACAATGGTGACGTGCGGGTAAAGTTGTCCATTGAAAAGAAGCCGGACTTGGCCAACTTGGCGTCTCTTCTCTTCATCTTGAGACTCACTTACCTGTACGTTATGGTTGCCAATAACACCACCAACAGATACAAGAACCTCGAGAAATTCCCGGTGTACATTGATGCGGTACATATTGCCAAAGAGTGCTTGAAGGAGTTCAATATGTCGTTGAGGCCTAGTTTTGAAGCTCTCCAGGCGTATTCCGTGGCTAAGGTGTATAAGAGTTATTCGCACGACGAAGGAGATGGTATAAGAGAAACAGACATGTACGTACGGACCTTGCTTTATGCAGCCTCGTCGTGTGGCTTGAACCGTGATCCCGACATCTACCATCATGAAGACTTGACATGGATCGAGAGAAACCACCGGCGTAAGTTTTGGTTTTTTTTGCTCAGTCAGGAGTTCTTTGAGCTGGCTCTCTACGGAAGGAGGCTCTTTGAGTTGGACTATGCAGATGTGAAGCTCGAGGAAACAAACACACCGGGTGATGACTTCATCTACCATACTTTCTTGAAGATTTTACCCATGAGAGGGCTTATGGTCAAGTTGATGAAGATGTTGATGAACATCAACGTGCCCACGAATGTCACTTTGTTTATCGACTTGTCCGAACAGCTTGCGGCTCTTGTTGACAATGCCTACGGCGACCTCAGCACCCAGTTCCACAACCAGGTGAACATGTTTGATAATCCAAAGAGCACCTGGGACACCTACCACTTGTTTGCCATGAAGCTTCTCATGATGAAGTTGAACTACTGTCTCTACATCATCTTTGAGAAAAAGGGCGATATTTCCCAGCTGTTCAAGTTCTACAAGCGACTTCTGATCATCACCTTTATTGAAAACACCCCGTTGATCTCAGTGGCTTTTGATAACGACAACAGGGTTGACCCCATGTTCTCTATCATCCTTGGCTCGCTGTTTCTTCGTCTCTGTTTCATCTATATTTTGAACTGTGCCACTTTCACCATCCACGTTAACCACACCATCAGGCTCTACGCGGGCACCGAAGACAAACCCAAGCACCTTTTCGAATTGGTCAAAAACGTTCAGTATTTGTGGTGCTACATCTGTACCTACACCGGGTGCCTCTCCCGAAGAACTTTCACCGCCTGGAGAGCCATGAAGGCCTCTCTCTACGGAATGATCGAAACTGGCAGTTACCAGACGTTCGAGGATATCTGCTTGGGCAGAAAGGCCAGCTGGTCGTTCACATCGGCGCAAATGCATGAGCTCTGTGAGATTCTCGAGGAGACTGTTGCGGTGGTGGCTGCTAAACCTTCGATGGTTCCGTTTGAGCTCTCAACACAGCTCTTGTGGCTTAACGTGGTGCCGTTTGACAACTCCAAGAGTGTCGAAGAAAACATGGATATACAGCGGCTCCATGTCAACCAGATTGACAATACCTGGAACAACTGTGTGGCGTCGATGAAGGAGACAATTCCTGCCAGCTTCAAGAACGACGAGACATTGCAGACCACACAAATTGACAATTTGCTAAACACCGACGTGATGGACCCCAGTATCGGCATTATGAGTGGTGTCGAGAATATGTTCTCTTTGGACGACTTGTTTGTCAACGATACTTTTTTCAGACTTTAATATTGTTCGTCTTTTGCAGCTAATTTATTTATGACCTTTTGCAACAATCGCGCGCCCTCTCCTCTTGAACTAATTGTTACAAGTCCCTTATCATACACTAGATGACCACAAAAAAAAGACTGAGACTCGTGCTTGTGTGCGACGGTTGCCACGGTAGAAAGATCAAGTGTGACAGGCAGGTACCATGTAATAGCTGTAAAGCCCGCGGAATCGGAGAGTTGTGTCGCTACTCTGCAATCCAGACTGAGTTGGCCAAGCAGGGAAAAGTCGTCACAACAGATCCAACTGTGCTGGAGGTGGCCAAGTTGAGCAACAGGATCGAGGAGCTAGAAGCGATGGTTCTGGTTCTCGCAAGTCCTGGATCGAGCCTGCACTCACCTTCAGTGAAAAGTCTAAGTTATGGGGAGCCACCATCGCCTTCTGTGGATGATGACTACACAATCCCTAACTTCTTCTTTCCCTCTACGGACGACTCGATTATGCGAAAGAGTGCCATGTATATGGGAAATCACCTTTCGTTTTTTATGGTACTCGCTAAAGATAATGCCCATAATGCCTTCTGGTATACCAATGGTGAAAAGTTTCACAAGAAAAAAATAGCTTTGTGCAAATTGGAAGGAGTAGGACAGCTCTTGGATAAGGATCCTGAGCACTACAAGACAGTGGAAAAAAAATGCCTGGTGTATTTCGGCGACAGCTATATTCCTAACAATGCCAAACCTTCGTTTGAAGTGAAAAAGGCCATAAATGCTTACCAAAGCCAGTTTGGCCGTGTGATGTTTTTTGATAACTATATCTCCGATTGCTCATTATACTTGAAAGCTTCGTACATTTTGCCATCCAGGGAGATTATATTTCGGTATATGGAGGTGTGGTTTCAGCGTTTGGGCCCATACTTTCCCATCGTCGAGCAAGTTGGATTTTCTAAAGCGGTTGGAAGGATTATCCTTGAAAGAGATAATAATAGCCCTGGGGTCCGATTGAATATTGAGGTAAAATCTGACTTGGCGGTTTTGAGTTGTCTCTTATACTTGTTGAGACTAACCTATTTGTATATGGTGTCCATTGGTCAAAAATCCACAAACATGGATCTCGCTGCATTCCCCATTTATGTGGATGTCATTTCCATAGCCAGAGAATGTTTGAAGGAGATTCCATTGCTGCAGGTACCTATAATAGAAGTTCTTGAAGCCCATACTTTTGCAAAGGTCCATAAAGAGTTTTCCCATGATGAAGGTGATGGGGTAAGAGAAGGTGACACCTATGTACGAATCCTTATTCCCTATGCAATTGCTTGTGGTTTGCACAGGGATCCGGGGGTGGAGACACCGTGGATGGACCAGAATCGAAGAAGAAAATTGTGGTTTTTTCTTGTTTCTCTAGAACTCTATGAAGTGGCTGTTTTTGGGCGTGAAATGACTTCCTTGACTTGTTCCAATGTGAATCTAGAAAAAGTCAACATTCCTGGAGACGATGGTTTCTACCATGCCTTTTCAAGGTCACTTTCACTAAGAGCCATACTTCAAAAGTTGACAGCTCTTGCTTCAGACTTGACTAAAGGTACTGGTGTAGACCAGTTTGCAAACTTGACGAGCCAATTTGAATCTGTCATTGAATCGAGCTATGGACCATTCGTTTCCCGAGTCCTTCGTCAAGTTGAAATTCAAAACGACCCTAAAAGTGTATTGGAATTATATCACCTTTTCTCATTCAAAATCTGTTGTTTGAGGTTGAACTATGCCCTCTACCTCGTCTATGAAAAGAAGGGTGATGTACAGCTTCTGTACAAGTACTATAGTCGGGTAATGGAAATTTTCTTTGGAGAATTTTTTCCCCTGTTGGCAATTATCTTTGAAAACAAGGATCATATTGATCCAATGCTCTTCATGTTCACCAGAACCATATTTACCAGACTATTTATAGTCTTTCTTTTGTTCAGTGTTACCGCAATCATTCATATGAATCATACTATCAGGTACCAGGTGGATAAGGAGGGGGTGGAACCTCCAAAGTTTTATTACGATATCACCTCCAACATCCGTCGTTTATGGAGCTACGCTTGTAGCTTTTGTGGGTTTTATGCAAATAGGTTCTTCACTTACTGGACTATTGTGAAAATGTTGATGTTAAGCATGGAGACCGTAGACATGTATTTGACGTTTCCTAGTCAATGTGAAGGTTATAGTGCTCGTTGGATGTTCACTGTGCCTCAAATGCAACATTTGGCTGAAACTATTGAAAACGCTACCGTCTCATGTAAACCTAAGTCTTGGCCAGCTCAGAAGGGTGCTAACTTCGAGTGGTTACAACTTATTCCATATGATGATCGGAAATCTCTTCAAGAGAATCTTGAAACCCAAAGGCTCCATATCAACCAAATTGATGCTACTTGGAATGTATTTGGCAATGCGATCCAAGACCCAATCCCAGACACCTTTAAAAATACTGATGCTTATTCAGACTCCCAAGTATCCTCTCTAATGGATCCTGATATGAACAGTTTGGATTTCTTCGGAGTTGGATTTCCTCTGAGCCTTAAAGAATTCGTGATGAGTGAGGACTACTTCCGTGTGTAACCTTCTGAAAGTTACTAATTATTGTACATACCTTATTTAATATATGCACTAGTCTATGTGAAGTAATCATCTTGTGCTAATTCCATTATGTGATTGTCAAGATATTTTGCGTTGATACTATAATCCGCCATCAGTGAGCTGAAAACATCATAGAATCGTGAATAAATGTCAGACGAAAACTGATCATAGTCAGCCTCATCGAATACTGTTGTATACTTACGGTAGAGATCCATGTTGTAGCTGTCGACGCTGGGGGCTTCCCTTGGCAGGTCAGGGATAGAATCCTGTAACGTGTATGAAGAAAACTTCAAATGCTTAGAGTACATCTCTCTGTCAGAGTCGCTGACCGTAGTTAAGCTTGAGTCTGAGCTTCCGTCTCCGGCATGATCATTATTTCGGGTATTGGGTGCAGAGGAAGAAAATTTGTATTCATCCTTTTTTGGATATCCATTCACTCTGGAGTAACCCAATTTTTCCATTCCTGAAGTAAGCAAGTTCTTGATCTTATTGGTATTGGTGATGTTGAGATAGTTGTAGCTCGAATTTGCATCTAGTTTTGACATCTTTGTTTCCGACCCCACTGACTCGGAGTCCAGATCACTATCTTCATACTGTTCACTCTTCTTGGGAAATTCGTTGAGCAGTGGCTTGGATTTGACAGGACTCGAAGGTTCATACCCGTTGTCTTCTCGTTTGATTAATTGTTTTCGTGACTCAAATGGGGAATAATCGAAGTTCTTCTTATTCGACACATTAGATGGAAAGTATCTCAAGTTTGAGTTCATATTGAACATGAATAAGTCAGTGAAACTCTGGTACTTCCTTGGTACGTAGCACTCATTGAACCAATTATCGTTGAATTCGGGATATGGCTTCAACCTTTCAAATATGAAGGGAGTAAACTGTTCTAAGATTCTGGATGTGGGGATATCCTTTGTGAGATCATACCTTTCCTTTGAAAGGTAATGACTGTTATACCAATGAATATAACTTATCTTTCTTCTCACATCAGTGTTGGACATATTGTTGTGCAAGTAAAAATCATTTTGCAATTCCCACAATTTGGGTTTCTTAGGATCGTAGATATAGTTACCTAGAAAGAGATTTATGGCTTCCTGCCTAATCAGATCCATAAACGAATTTGAGTAGATTCTCTTGACACTGTTCAACATATCTCTTGTATGAGAAGACCACTGGTTTATTCTTCTATAGGAATCCATGGTGTTAACTAAATTAGAGCCACCATATTGAATAGCAATTGTATCACCATGATCATGAAATATTTCTGTCAAGATGTTAATCAAATCCGAGTCATACGCTAACGAAGTTGGCTCAGAGATCAACCCCAAACTGGCCAACTGATGAGACAATACTTCTTTACAGATAATAAATTGAGCAGCGTTTGTTCGATCCAAGCAATCAATGCAATTGGTCCGAATTATCCCATTCTGAAGCTTGGTGCCTTCAAGGTCTATACCGTTATGGAAGAAGCCAATTTGTAATATTGACTTCTCTGCTATAGTTTGCAATGGACCAATAACGTCAAGGTTCTTCTTTGAATGTTTGGACATGTCGAAGGAGTTGAACTGTAGTTTATGCTCTTCTGGGAGTGATTGGTTTAAGTAGTTGATGCAATCGATAAAGTACTTGTTCAACTTCAGCTCTCTTGGAGTTTTCTCCTTGGTTTTGATCAAGTTTAAGATTATGACAGGCAGGCCGTACCTCTCGAATAAGTTATTGAAATGGAGGGCCGAACTCAGGTGAAATGGATCAGATAAATTAATCTCAATTGGTGGTTTTGGCAACCTATTCAAGTCTTGGGTCCAATATAATGGAATGGATCCACGATGCTGGACAAAACTTGTAAATCGTGGGTTATTATAGAACCCATATTTAGGATCATGGAAGGAGGAAATTAGCATATCCGTGACGATCTGTTCAGTTTCAATTTCGTTGGCAACATTTCCTTCGTGGTTAACACCTCTTTTCAAAAACCTGGCTCCTGCAAAGTGTTGGGACCGCCGAGCAATGATGGTAATATAAATTTTCTTTCCATATATCGACACATTTGCCTGGTCAATGAACCCATGTATTATTGGCTGAAACCATTCGTAAGTGGCTACGTCTTCATTCTGTTGAATAGGACTTAAAAGCATCTTATTCCACACAAACCGATCATTCTTTTGAAAACTGTCAAACTCATTTACAAACAGCAGCTTATTATGAGGTATTTCTCCTTTGGCCCTCTGATAATAGCTTGCCAATTTTTTGTTCCGGACAAAGTTGGTCTGCAATGTGTTGGTTATATCATACGAATAAGAAAAGTAAAATGTCTTACCAAGGTCAAGATACTTGAATATGGACAAAAGCTTCTCCTCGTCAGTATACTTATTAGGTCTCCTGTAATTGAGATCTAAAGGTACCGATTTTGTCTCGTCAATATGGTAGATGAAATGTCCCCCAATAACCGCTACTTGGCTGCACTTAGTGATGAGAGAAAGGTAGTACCCTTTGGTAAACTTAATTAACCCCAAAAGCCCATATCCCTGGGCAATCTTGTGGATACCACCTTCGATGGTCTCGTTCAACCCGTTGATGAGATCTACCATGTCTTTACGAGTGTAGAAATAACTCTTGTCTTCAATGATGGTCAAGTTGGTATCGTCATTGGGGTCCTTATTTATCTCCAAGATTCTGAACAAGCTTTCTTTAGCATTGGACCCAACGATATACATCGTCGCCAATGAGTTGTAGATGGTGAATCTCTGAAGAATAATACGTCTGTTGTTGAACTCAGGAATCGAATCTGAAGTGTCGCTCCCGTCGCCTTCAGAATCCGAGAAACCATTTTCACTACCTTCGTCACTCTCTGTTGGTTCCTGAGCCTCTGAAGATTGTGGTTCTGGTTCTTCTTCAAGCTCTTTATGTGGTTCCTCCTTGTCACTATCATTAACCGATCTCTTAGGTTCTTTGGTGACACCGCTGGTGTAGTTTTGCACTTCACTATCATCATAGGCATGAGACTCGTAAACTGTCATCAATGGCTTTCGAATGCTTGACTGTGACAGCCTGAGAACATCCTTCCCGCTCATTGCAATGTTTACTACAAATCGATAAGATCAAGTCGCGCCTAAATTTTGTCGATGTTGCTGCAAATACACTATACAGATGCTAGAGCTCACTCAAAGTAGGAATTTTCCACTTGAGCCCATGTAGGTCATAAATACAGGCCCGGTTTGTATCAGGGGCTACGAGCGAAAAGGTCAGTTGGGAATGAGAGTAGGAATCATAGGTGTTGGTTGAGTTAAAGTTCTGGTTCTCACCTTTTTTCCAGTCGAGCTCAAAGTCCCCATATCGATTTACGAACTGACGTCTTTGATAAATAGTGTTGAACTTGAAGTACCGGCGGATGAACGCTTTGTTGAAGTAGAAGTCGGCATATCGCATCAACTGCTTGTCACTGATGGCCTTGGGATCCTTCAAATCGGTGAGAGAATCAACCTGGCCAGCCTTTCGGTTGTGCAATGAGTCAGTAACAAACTTATCGTCATAAGAATCCAAAATTTCAAAAGGGTCACCAGTACCGTAGTCTTTTAATGCTATTTGGTAGCTGAGATTATCCAGGTTCCCGTTTTGGATATAGTTCAAAGCTTTATAGAAGTTTTTGAGGGGAATATTGATAAAGTATCGGTAGTCGGTTTCTCTCACTGTATAGTACAACAAATCAAATTGGTTGAAAAGTACCGTTGGTTGGGCAAGATCAATAAAGAAGATCCGAAATCCTGACTTCAAGTATAGCCCAATTTCTTCCATGGTAAGTTCGACTTTATAGAGTTTGGGATGATGTGACTTGTTGAAACTATCGTGGTTTGTTCGAGATGAAGGAATTGAAAACTCCCCCAATCGCAAGAGACAAAACTGTTTTTTAGGTAAAATATCATTGATGTTGGTGGGAGGATAGAACGTTTCGGTGACAATATCCCCCCGGTCGTTCTCGTATCGGATTTCAAACTTGGTGGTTCCTAAGCCATTTCCGTGTTTCACCACTAATCCGATATTCAAATTGTAGTCTCCAGGAGCCAACCACATTGTTTTAGTGTATGACAATAAATATGTGCGGTTGATCTCCACAAAGTGGTTGTAGATGTAGTTGGTTGGTTCATCGATCTTATAGTCTCCGTACTCGGCAAAGAGTCGTTTATTTCTGAGAATCGAATAAACGTATCTCCACGAATCCTTGATGTAAATTGTATTTAGCGGATTCTCTTCGTCCACATAAAATGGAAGGCTCAATCGGGAGGAAATTACAGACCGGGATTCTCGCCGAAACAGGTCTAATGTCTTAATGTACGTTCGAAGCCATGGAAGCACTTTGATGAGCACTGGAACGATATCCTCTCCAAAGGTAGAGATGATTCTTTCGTAGAACAAGTCGTTATAAAGAATGTAGAAATGAGAGTTGACCATTTTCAAGGAGCTAGATGGCTCAAGCTTCAAGAGCCGGACTTGTATCTCTGTCGGCAACTTCTCTAACATCTGGCTGGTGGTTTCATTAAGTTAACAACTGTGTGTTGCTGTTTGTCAGAAATCCTATGATCGCATTTGGTGCGCAGGTTCTGGAGATAAGGAAGTTGAAAGTAAATGTTCGTAGAACATTGAATGTTTCATGTATCGGGGTTTAAGGGTGCTTGAGAGGTTTAATAGTAGAGTATTCGGTGTGATAAGTTATTTAGGCGTTTTTTTTGACAAAGAATAGCTCTTAAATACTATTGTTGTGTGCTTAGCAGAAGTTTATGGGTGGTGATTACATCAAATTGAGGTGATTCAAACCCAAATTTGACCTTCAAGTAGCCTCAACTATTCTCCATCTGAAGATACAACTTTCATCTAATTCTAAACCAGAAACCTCCTACTGCTTTCTACCCCATATTTAGAGTTTGCAGCCAAACGCACTAGACCTGAAAAAATATTTTCATGAGCACACCCCAAAACAATCTCGAGTATATCCTGCTCAATTTCCTCTCACAAACAACCCCAGCGGACAGGTTGACCATTTAGGGCCCTCCTTGTCATTGTCCCAGGCATTGGCTCCCTTACCTCGAGAACTTGTCTCCTAGTGCCCATATTTGCTGAATCGAAGCTTCTCGAATTCGCTCACCAGTGCGCACATAAAATCGACGTCGCGACAAATTAATCCTTCTACTTTTTTATTTAACATGTCTGCTCTTACTCCAACTGTTAGGTGGGCTCAAAGATCCAACGCCAGTGATGAAACCAAGAACATTGTGTTCTTGACGATCGAAGTGTTTGATGTCAAGAACGTTCAGGTGGATTTGACCTCCACCACCTTGACCTTTTCTGCTGACTCTCAAAACTCGGACAACAAGTACGAATGGAAGGTGGAATTCTTCGACGAGATCGATACGGAAAACTCCAAGAAGAACTTAGGAGCGGGAAGTCACGTGTCGTTGTTGTTGAGAAAGGCAAAGAAGCAAGAAGAGTACTGGCCTAGATTGACCAAAGAAAAGGTCAAGTACAGAAACATCAAGACTGATTTTGACAAATGGGTGGAAGAAGACGAACAAGACGAAAAGGAAGAAGAACCTGATCTTGGAATGGGTGGAATGCCTGGTGCTGGTGGTATGGGTGGAGCTGGTGGAGCCGGTGGCATGCCTGATTTGGCTTCCATGATGCAAGGTATGGGAGGTGGCGCTGGTGGAGCCGGTGGCATGCCTGATTTGGCTTCCATGATGCAAGGAATGGGAGGTGGTGCTGGTGGTGCTGGTGGAATGCCTGACTTGGCTTCCATGATGCAAGGAATGGGAGGTGGTGCTGGTGGAGACTTTGACATCAGCAAATTGGCCAGTCAGTTGGGTGGTGCTGGAGGCATTCCTGACTTGGGTGAAGAAGGTGAAGAAGGTGAAGAAGGTGAACAAGTCGAAGAGATCGCAGAGCAAAAGTGATATCGCTAGGTGCCATGTTAGATATTCCATTTCAATGCCCATGTAAATATTAGGCTAAATAGTTAAGTTTCAATGAACGCCCATTTTTGCACTATCATTCTAACTGGAACTGTGTTGTCGTGTTGAGTTTCGTAAATCGCCAAGTCGTTGGTTTGGCTCGCAAAATTGACCATCCACAGGTCAAGATGGTTTCTCGAATCACCAAAGATTACGCTGATGCCTGTTTGCTCTAATCTCTTCATCAAGTAGAAAAGGAAGTTTAAGGTACTTGCACAATCCACAAACGTGTCAAGAACCCCATATATAACCACGAGACTCAAGGTGTCATGTGACACGTATTGTCGTACCAAGTGTGTCAAGTCAGAAGTTTGGCTCACCAAGTTCACCTCGATTCTGTCGATGGTGCCAATTACCCCAGGCGAAAACGATTGGTTCATGAGAACATTATCGTACAATTCCGGATCAAACACCACAATCTGGCCCGTTTTTTTGGATTCTGCTTCCAACTGATGGAGAGAATCTAACACCACATCTTTGAAGGTTTTGCCGGCATAATAGCACAACATCAACTAAACTACTGACAACAAGATCGAAATGGATATGCGCACTAATAATTTCCTCAGTAAAAAAACCGGTGAAAAATTTTTGAATAAACCTAACAAAAGCTCCAAGAGATGCTTAAAGTAATAAGATCGTCTGGGAGAAGCCACATAGGGATGGCCATAGCTGTCAGGCCGTATAGTGCTAGCACTGGCACTAGCAGCGAGTCAGGTGCCGAAACAACCGAGCTCTCGCAAAGACAGTTGAGAGAAAGAGCTTTGGCAGAAGCTTTGGCCAGAGACGAAGAAGCCCAGGCAAAGGCCAAGTTACTTGTGGACATGAAGTACCAGTCCAAGGACTTGATCGCCAGACTCAACAAAACCCCTGCCCACTTGATCAAAGACCGGGTATCCAAACTCCAGTCTGATTTGACCTCTATCGACGCAGAAAAGGTCGAGATGTTGGATAAACAGTTGGAAGAGTTCATGCTCGAGAACTTGAAGTTACCAGCCGAGGAAATCACCAACAGACCGTGGGCAGACTTGTCAACCGACAGAAAGTTCATTGATCCTAGTAATAACAAGTCTGATTCTGGTACCAACACTTTCAAATCCACTGCGTCCAACTCGATTTTAAACCAATACCCATATTTGAAACCCACCCCTGACCATCACGAGTATTCAACCCAGGAGTTATACTTGCGCTACTTGAATCATTCCCGGCATTCTGGGAACTTGGGATCCAAATTGACCGATGTCTACCAGCCGAAAAATGAGGTGAACAGACCTAAATCCATAAGTGACATGACCATTTCCACTTTGATGGCTGCTGGCTGCCACTTGGGTCACTCCAAGGCCATGTGGAGGCCATCCACGCAGCCTTTCATCTACGGAGAGTACGATGGAATACATTTAATTGACTTGAATCACACGTTGGTGGCATTGAAGAGAGCAGTCAAGGTGGTAAAAGGTGTTGCAAACAAGGGAGGTATGATTCTTTATGTTGGCACCACAAAGAACTGGGAACAGCAAAGAGCCTTGGAAGCGGCTGCCACCAGAAGCAACGGTTACTACATCTCGAGAAAGTGGATTCCGGGAACCATCACCAACTTTACCCAGGTCACTAAACACCAGGGTGAAAGCAGACTTGTAATTGACATGATGGACCAGCCTTCCACCGGCAGTTTGGACGGCAGCTCGCCCGATGACTTGATCAAGCCTGATTTGATTGTCATCATGAATCCGGTGGAAAACAGAAACTGTATAAATGAGTGCATTAAGCTGAGAATCCCAACCATTGGGTTGTGTGACACCAACATGGAGCCTTCTTTGTTGACGTACCCGATTCCATCCAACGATGACTCCATGAGAGTGTCGTCGATGATGTTGGGAGTCTTGTCTAGAGCTGCGCAAGAAGGCATTCAAGAGAGAAGAGAATCCGTGCACCAATACCGGAGCCAAAAAAACTCCGCTCAAAGTACATAGTTCATAAACTTGTATATAGGATATGCTTATTGGCTATCGAGAATGGACATACGAACGTTATTATTTATGGCTCTATTCAATAGGTTTGACTTTCAATCCCCTCTGGTGCACTTCTAGAAGAAACCTTTGTTTATGGATAGACTGTTGACGTAGATACTCTTTAACTTGGGGGTTGTGTTCGTCGTACTCCCAGGAGTCAAAGGTCTCTGCATCCACCTCCAACTCGCCCAAATGGATGTGGTGTGGGTCTGATTCAATCAACCTTTGCCCCATCTCCTGTTCATGTTGGAGAATAAACTGCCGGATATATTGGGAATCATATCCACCATCGTACAGCTCCCGGTGATACTTCAACAACTCTACAGATGTGATGTGAACGTACATCGACCTTTGGATACAATCGGGTATACAGATGAAATGTTAACAATTAGTAATTAAGTGAAAAAATATTAAAGGGGTTTAGATTAACGCGCAGCCATGCTGCTTGGATGTTGCAAAAAGAGAATAATCTTTCTCAATTACTGGTTCTTCTTTTCCAGTCTATCTTCTTCGTCATCAGCTTCGTCGTCAGCCTCGTCTTCGTCGTCACTTCTCTCGTCCTTGGCTTCTCCTACGTTAATGTATCTGTACAAAATACGAAGAATCAAAAACAACCAGTAGATATTAACCAACTGCAAAGCTGCAATCAAGAAAAATACAATGGGCTGCGAGATCCAACACTTGTACTGCTGGGTTTCCCAGTTCAACTCCCACTGACCAACGGTTCTAAATTCGGTCAACACCGACCACAAAACCTTCAAGTTGATGTAGTGCCTAAGGTAAATCCACACAAACACGAAAAACACAAAGAATGCTTCTCCTCCAGGAGCATTCAAGTAGTTAAGAGTCTTAGACATCCCCAAAAAGAAATCGGAGATATCCATACAAACAAATATCGTGAGACCCATCCACGTGAAGTGGAATCTGTAGGAGTTCCAGATCAAGGCAATAGTAATAATGTGATGAAACACAAACTCAACAAAATCAGATCTACGAGCCTCCAATCCCAATACCAAAATCACCGACTGTTGGACCCAAAAGGCAGCTTGGCCCAAGTAAAAGATCTTGAACCAAAAGTCGTGGGTCTTGTGAGGGTAGGTTTCGTATAATGGCGTGGTTTGAAACCATCTCAACGGCAACTTGGACATGATCCACAATCCAAAGCATCCAGCGGCTCCAAAGTAGATGATGGCATACGTCTGTTCCATAAATCTCTTTACTCTGGATTCTTTGGTGATCTTGAAATAGTGGGCCAATGGTCTTAAGATCATACACATGCAAAACTCTCTGAAAAACGTAAAGAAAATTGCATAGTAGAACACAAAATAGAAGTCGTACTTTCCTTTGCCATACTGGTCAGTGCCAGGAATCTTGTAAGAAGGCAAAATACAAACCTCCAAAAACTGGTGGATCTGGCCTTCAGGGTTTGAGATGAGGTAAATAAACACAGATAGCACCAACACAATCAATGGTTGGATCCAGGTTTGTCTGTAGGTCAATTCCCGGTATGATAAATAAAACTTCCTCAAGAGCTGGGAGTCGGTGGTGGTTTTTTCAGATAACTGGGCCATCCTGTCGGAAGACTTTCTTCTTTGAGCCTTACTGGTCTTCATGGTGGAGAGAGCAGGAGAAGTGTCACCAAGGTCGATGTTTCCAATGGAAGAGCCTCTACGGCGATGTACCTGGTTCGAGTTGGGTGGAGCCAAATTAGACGAAGTCATTAGTTAGCGGTGGAAAAATTTCAAGAATAGGCTCGGTTTTGTTGGTTTATATATTTCTCGACCATTACATTGTTTTTCTAAGAATGCGGTTTGTGCACGAGCTTAGCAAAATTCTCCTTTCTTGTGTTATGCGCACGCGCCCTATCCAACCTCTCCTATTCTATGAAGTGATATTGACCTTTACTCATAAAGGCAGGTGCTTATTGCCGACCCGACGGAAATCATCGGCATTAGTGACTGTAGGTCTGCGGAACAGTTGACTTTTTCTCACGTATCCGCATACCCATCTTTTTACATCTTCTTCCGGCCACAAGTACCTGTACTACGTAGTAGTAAACCCCGTCCTAAGTTTCTTAATAACTTTTAGAGTTGATTGATGGTAAGATTTGCGAAAGGGAAGAGATTAAATTTTGTAAATTAAATTTTGTAGATTAAATTTTAGGTTTTGTGAAGATTGTGAATTTTACGAATTCTGCTAGTTAGTGATAGAAAGAGTATTTACTTTTTTTTATGCTGGGATGGATATGAAAAAGGAAAGAAGAAATCAACAAATGTAGCCACTTGATGTATCCGAAGTAATGTGCACTTAGGTAAACTGTGGACAGGAAATGACCAAAAGTCTTTAAATAAAGTCCTAAAAATCCCCTAAAAATCATATACATACAATGACGTACCCATTAGTACAATGGGAGATGTTCAAGCCTAGGCACCACCTCTGTCCCTTTCAAACAGCGTTACCTTCCTATGGCGATGCTTTCTGTGTGCGCACGACTCGCGCTTTATCAAGTCACTCTCAAATCTAGCTAAGGAGGCAATATGAGTGAACTTGAAAAACTTATCAACAAGGCCACAGATCCCACATTAACAAGCGACAACTGGCAGTACATTCTAGATGTATGCGACAATATCTCTACTAACCCCGAAGAGCAGACAAAGCAAGCCATTCGGATCATCACGTTGCGGTTGAACACCAAGGATGCAAATGTCATGTTGAGAACATTGGCACTAATTACCGCCGTGGCAGAGAATTGTGGGTCTCGAATGAAACAGGAGATTGCCACAAAGTCCTTTCTTTATGATTGTTTGATCAAGAAGCTCAGCGATAGGAAAATCCACAAAACCATCAAGATCAGTGTTGCCCAAGTGATTGGTCAGCTCCATGAGTCGTTTAAATCGGATCCATCACTTAAGCCAATGACCGATGCTTACAACACGGTTGCCTCGGACTACAAACAGTTTCTCAGCCAGAAGCCAGATACGTTTGGTCCCAGTAAACCCGCAAAGCAGGAAATGAGCCAACTGGACAAGGTAAAAGAGGATGAGGACTTGCAAAGGGTGTTGAAGTTGTCCCTACAGGAATATGAGCGTGAAAAAGCCGTCCGTAAAGCGTACCTAAATGACAAACCTTTACCTGTAACGAGGACCGAGGCTGCTCCACAACAACTTCAACCACAAAACAGTGCAGAACAAACAATTGCCACAGTATCAAAGGTCAGGGCATTGTACGACTTGATCTCCTACGAGCCAGACGAGTTATCTTTCCGTAAAGGCGACATTATCAGTGTGATCGAGCTGGTTTACCGTGATTGGTGGAGAGGTTCTTTGCCCAATGGGAAAGTGGGTATATTTCCCTTGAACTACGTGACTCCTATTGTAAGTAAATCAGCACAAGAATTGGAGTCAGAGCTGGCATGGGAAGACAATATTTTGTCTAATGAACTGAGGAAGATTGATAGGTTACTTGGACTTTTATCCACTAATTCACCGGACTTGAATGAGGACGAAATCACCGATCTTTACAACCAAATCTTACCCCTTCGGCCAGCTTTGGCCAATTCCATAGAGAAGTACAGTTCCCGTAAAGAGGAATTGACTTCTTTGAATGGTCAATTGAACGTCCAGATCAAGTTCTTTAATGAGTTGGTTGATAACCTGATAAACCAGAGAATCAACCACCAGTACTCGGGAGCTCCAGCAACATCTATGCCCTATCCAAGCTTCCCCCAGTTTCTTC
Organism: Yamadazyma tenuis; assembly: GCF_029203305.1. NCBI lineage: Eukaryota > Fungi > Ascomycota > Pichiomycetes > Serinales > Debaryomycetaceae > Yamadazyma > Yamadazyma tenuis. The sequence continues at coordinate 283,314 of NC_089463.1, forward strand.
CACAAAATCCTAGTTCAGATCAGGGATATATAGCTCAGCAGCCTACCAGCAGCGGGTTTGGAAATGCTCCTAGGCCTGCTCAAGCCACTGGTCTGGTCCCTCAAACATATCCTTCTTATCCTCAGTATGGAGCAGCTCCTGAAGCTATAAACGTACAACCGAACACTCATCAAGGTCTGAATCCCTTTCAAACCACAGGGAGTGCACAACAGTATCTGAACATAAATAGTTTTCCTTCTGTAAACCAGTTATAGGCTCTTGATACACAATCGCATTTTTGAATTCGCGAAGTAGTCGTCTTTAAACAAACAGCAAATGTCCGATAACTTATACTCTCACAGAGAGGGGCAGAACAACCAGAGGTTTGACGAGCTTGCACTGACGTTGAGACAGTTCCGAAATACGGTTGATGATATTCAAAGTAACGTGCAGCAGGAGAACCTGATGTTGAACTTGTTAAATGACAACTTTGGCCGCATGATGTTATCGGTCAAAAGAACCAGCGGAGAACTTCGAACCGTGATGAATAGAAATTCCAGCTTGACGAAGACGGTGGGTGTCATATTGATTTTCTTCTTTGTGGTTTGGATGTTGTACAAATTGAGATGAGTAAATTGATACCACCTGCCCAGGATTCGCATAACCAGGCTTCAGTAATTCACTATAATGAAACTTTAATTTATAATGAAAGTCTCCAGTAACTCGAGTATCATGGATCATTAGTAGAACGAATAATGCTACAAACCATCCACCGTTACGTGTATTTTAATATACTTTCTACTGTTTGTTGACGACATCAGATCCCAATCTGTAGTTTCCAATGGCATTTCCCCAGTGAATCTTGGACCTCGTCACCGGTAAAAGTCTTCTCAAGTTCTTGAAGTACCGTTGGTTCAACTCGTTGAAGTTGTCCACAATTTTCAAGGTGGTTTTGTTCTCAGAACTGTTAATAAAGTTGATGATGTTTTTAGCAGAAGCACTGATCTGACCACTGGTAGACTCGTCGTAGTTCAACCTGACATTCCCGTCCTCAAAGTAGTGGATGTCAACCTTGATATCTCCCTTTATGGTGCCGTTCTTGATCACATACGTAGAATTCCATTGTCCCGTATAGTAATTGTCGTTATTTAGTCTTTGACCAATGATGATTACAAAGACCTCATCGCCTTTGGGAACAATGGTGTAGGCATATGTGGAAGGATAATGGTCTTCTCCATACTGTTCCAACTGTTCAACCAAATCATCGAAATACGAAGGGTACTCTTCGGTAGGCGAATAGTCTTCAAGATCAATGGCTTTTTGGGTGTCAATGTCCACGTTGAACAATTGTCTTCCCACAAAGTCTATGTACTTTGAGGACCCCAGATGTTTGTTGTATTTGGATGCGACATAGGCCCCAGATACAACAGCACCCGTTTCGTTTATGTACTGTTCAATTGAGGAGTTGATGAGTCTGTTGTCATCGGATAAAATGGTCGATAAATCGTCCTTGGCTCCCTTCAATTCCCCGGGAGGAACACTCTTCACCAAGGAAGATACCAAACTCTCCAAGTTGACGGAGCTGGACATGATATTAATTGACTAAACGACTGAACAAGTGATCCTTTTTTGTTGATGTGCGCGAACTTTCATATTTGTATGTACATTTACTCAAAACTATCTATGCTAAACTCACGATAATAAAAAGGCCCCAGCACCTTCACTGATGGCTTGGAGAATCTTTCGCTTCATGATTTCTTCGGTGGAATAGTTAGGTAATTTCAAGTAGTTGGCACAGGTCATGACACTGGGTAAATAGTCGTCATCTTTAGACCCACCTTCAGGGTACTTTCTAACCACTGTAAATTCAGGTTTCAACGCTTTAAATCCTCCCACAGGAAGTTTTGGAGCTCCTGTTAGAAACTGTAAAAAGGACCGTCTTTCAATATCGTTAAAGTGCACAAGAATATCGATAAGGGTTCTGACAGCATCTGAATCCTTGGAATAGCCATGATTGGCATTGATGGATGAGTGTAATGTCTCCAAAGACCAATCCTCTACCGCATTTCCAAAGAGGTTTACCAATTCATTGGGTGAGAAAACAATCAAAGAGCTGATGGGGAAAACTTTAGAGAATCCATTCATGAACGCTTTTGTTTGTGGAATAATACCATTGCATAAGGTAGCTTCAATGACTTTGCTGATGTACGATTCAATATTCTTCGAGGTAATAGCGATGTTATCTCCATCGGCAATTAACTGATAACTAGGGTAACCTGGCAACGAAAATGACAATGACAAGTCTTCCAAAGTACAGTTATCAACAAGAATCAGGTCTCTTTCATGTTCAGGAACATTCTTGTAGAGTTCAACGTATTTCATCAAATGCTCTAATGAATCTGCCAATGACGGATCAACAATCCTAAGACTGTTTAAGTTGTTGATTTTCTTCAAATCACTGAAGCCTTCTTTGTTCATGGAGTGTTCATTGAAGATTTGCACGAGCTTGAGGAAAAGTGGGTTGAACCTAAAGTCTATGATTCGAGAGTCCAATAAGGTTCTGGCAATGAACTTACCCAACATACGGAAAAAGTAAAGTTTTTTCTTTCCGTTTTCCGTTTGGATTTCATTCATGTCGATTGGAGAAGGGAATAATCCAGTCTTGTAATCAACAAAATCTTCTTCATCACCATCAGGGTCGTCATCTCTCCATAACCTCAACTTTCTCTTTGAGAATTCTTTTGAGACGCTCGAATAGAACTCCAAAGTCGGTCCCAATCCTGACCCAACTTCATCAAAATACTCGATCTCTAAAACTCCCGGGCTGGTACCATACAAGTTCAACACCTTAAGAGCACTCTGTAAAATCAACTTTCGGGAAATTCTAACCTTGTGTCTCAAAGGTCTTCCTAGTTGCGGTCTTTGAGATTGGCTGCCATGACCGTTAATGTTTTCGTTCTCTTGGTTAGATCTGATCTGCCATTGATGTATAAGTCTTGAATAGCCAAAGGAGGTGGATTGTAAGAAGAATATTCTTGTGTCTAATGGGAAAATAAAGGGATATTGCCTAGTGACATGAATAGCCCATCCTGGTAGAGTACCACTTGCAACAATTAAAGGTTCTTCCAATTGTCTGTTCAATTTGACCGTAAGCTTCCAACTCATGAATTTTTCAATAGACAACGGCTCATATTTCAATGTCTGAGCATATACATTCACTTCAAACAAGACCTTGAGTAAATTCAAGATGTTGATGGTTGTAGCATCATAAGACTTCAATTCATTGTAACTTTTGTTCGAATTATACAATATCAAGTCATTTGTAGGACTTTCAACAGGGGTGTCCACCACACGGAAAGAAACCTGATGAACACTATTCCAAATTCTTGAAGACTCGACAATCTCATCGGGTTCACTTTGGAGTGATCTGTAGATAGCCCCATATATGGTAGTGCCATTAGGGATTACTTCGTCATTGATCAAGAACTCAATGTGTGTTTGTTTTCCTGTCTTGTTGGATTCGTCTCTGTTTAAGTCTGCATCTCCAATCACCTCATTGTTATCATCTATGTCCTCTTCATCGAGGTCTTCAACATCTTCAGAAACATCACTATTAAGCCTGTTACGTCTAGAACCAGTTAATGCCTCGAAGAAATTGATTCTTTGAGTTAAGAACGTGCTAACAGAGGCAAATGAAGCGATAGCGTGAACAGAAAGAACCATATTTTGCATTGTTGGTGGCAATTGACTGGCAGAAGAGGTATCAGAAGGGTCAGTACCCAATTTCAACTTGATTTGTTTTGCCATACCAGCCGTTTGAGAACTATCATAATAGTTTGATGAAGAGAACCTCAAATTGAGGCCTTGATTGCTGGTACCAGCAGAGATTACTTCAAAGGACTCAACTCTTGACAATGCCTCTTGTAACTTGTCAACAAGAATGGAGATCAAGGCATTACCCTGGCTGTTTCTGCGGAAAAACACAGATATAAAGGAAATATAGCATAGGCTGTCTTGAGAACCAAGAGCATCAATCTTGAACACATCATTCAAGGCTTGAATGATACCAGACGATACCAACTCAAAACTGGAAACACTTTGAGATCCATTATCCAAAAGTAATTGGAACTTTTCCCATGACTCTTGCCACTTGCTAAATGGAAATCTTGATAAGTCTTGAGCCTTTAATAACCCTTCGATTTCGTTCAGAACTTCAACTGCAACAGAGGATACTTGTGCAATGCTACCTTCCTTACTGTTCACATATAGCTCGTCTATGGCCATGAGTATATGAAACAACTTGCTGTAAATCTTCATACTTGTGAGCTTGTACTCATAGTCCTTAGAGAACTCTATATCTGCATACTTGTACGAGTACATCGAAAGAAAAGGTCTTGATGCCTCATAATCGTCGTTAATAGGGTCGCTAGTGCTAATGAACTTTAAATGATTAGCAATAGTGGAAATGTCCTTGATCAAACCTTCTTTTTCAAAAGAATCAATGAAGATTTGGGGTTCAATCTTAATCAAGTTCAAAACAATCAAGCAAGAGCTCCATACAAGAGTATTGGCATTTAACTTGGCTGTGTTATCTTGATTCTTGGAACCAGCGTTCGGGTCATTGACGTTTTCGTCTTCTGATTCGTCTGAGTCTTCGTCATCACTGGTTTTCATTTCAGTATCCTGTTGGCTTGCTGGAACCGAGTTATTGAAATCCTTTAAAATCGTGAATTTGTTCTGATTCACAATAGAGGCCAATAAAGCAGACACCATTTCTATGCCGTTAATTTTCTTGAAGTCATCAGGTTGCATGAACTTCACAATGCGGAATAAATTGATCAAGATTCTCCTTCTGACTTCGAAGTCCATTAATGCTTGGAAGCTATTGATCAAAAAAGACCATATATCGTTGACAAATTTCCAAAATGCTTCGGGCATAGTATCTCTGCAGATTTGAGTTCTTTGTTGATTGATTTCGATCTTTTCTTCGAATTCTAGATGACTGTTCTTCAAGAAAGGGGTTTCTTGAGGCCCATAGTTTATTGGAAGTAAGTAGCCAATCAAGGTGAGGAATTGAGATAACAACTCATTGGGAGCCGCCATGATTGCTTCAATGGATATGTTATCTTTGAAAGAAGAAGAACTGATGACACTTAAACCTCTGTTCTTCAAGTCTTCTTTGTTCTTTGAAAATTTATTGATGGCTTTGACTACGCATTCACCAATCGAAACATCTCTGAAAAGAATTGCAGAGATCTTCACACTCGTACTAGCCAAGACTATCAAAGATTTCACCAAGCTTAAGCATGAGCTGAAGCTCACGGGAACTTTATGCGAGTCATTTGAATCCGAAACAGAAGATTTGTTGGAGCTGACGACAATAGTAGCAACGACTTCGATCAATAAATCGACTCTAGTCACGAATAAGGTCTCCAATTTCGATGGATGAGACTTGAAGCTGGAAATTATACGGGAGATGGATAACCACGCATGCTCTATAACATTTGGATCCGTATGATTCTTAACCACTCCTGATATGTTGTCAAATACCTCATTTATCTTATCGAAATTGTTGGCTGAAATGTTTGTGCAAACATTGGCAACAATTAAGAGACACTTTCTTTGGGAATGAATGGTCAAGAAATCAAGATATTGCATACACGCCCTGAGACCATTATTGGAGATAATCAAGTTATGGGAAATGGGATCTCGTGAAATCATCTCGAGAGTCTGTAATGCCTGTTCAGTCAAGTCAATGAAGGTGATTTCGTTTAATTTGATGCAAACGGCCTCTATTCCTTCATTATTCACCACATCATGGATGAAATCTAGATTGACTTCCATCAAGTTGTACAAACAGCGACATGCGACAAGCTGTAACTCTAGCTGATCCAGGAGAAACGGGTCGTTCATGATCAGAATGATGGACCTAGTTAACTTACTAGCAGGTATAACTCTTTCGGCGGTGATGGCGTTCATCATCAAGAGCTTTTCACCAAGTTGGTTCAAAGATTCGGAGAGAATAAACGGATCATCTCTTTGGCCCAAACCGTTAATCAAGGTATCGATCTCGTTGTTTTGCCCTCCATATGGTGAAACAAACCCTTCACCCACCAATCTTTGAATCACATCGGCGAAGGACAGTTGTGTTCCTGAACCACCACCTCTTATATTGGAAAATGAGCCAAGAGCTCTCAAAAGGTCTGCACGGGGATAGCCGGAGTCGGTTCCTGAATCTTCGTCCCCGTCTCCCTCATCTTCGTCATTATCATTATCGTCAGCTTGTTCCTGAGTGCCGGTGTTTCCACTTTGTGAAGCGCGGGCCAAACTACCCAAGAATCTAACAGCCTGAGCTTCATCTTCGTCTTCACCAAAATCGTACTCTTCCTGGTAATCATCTTCTTCGTCACCTTCTTCATCTTCTTCATAGGCATCGTCGTTCTGGCTGCTAGTCTGTGCACCCTCATAGTCTTGTTCCTCTTGTGACATGACGTCTGAGCCGTCATCGGATGCATCACGAGATGGCCGTTTTCGGGCCTGTTCGGACAAACGTAGAATAGAGTCATCCACACCGTCGGACTTGTAGCCACCATGTAAGTCCTCGGCCTCATACATGTCTGAGTCTGTAGAAGGATTAGTATTTGCCTCCTTTGATCTTCGAGACATGACTTTAAGGTTGGATGGAAATGGGGAAGAAACGGCTGCGAGAGTTGGTATGGAAATGTGATATAATCAGTTGGAAGTCCACAAATGCTAATCACGGGACCAGAAATAAATATGCTTATAAATCGAATCAAAAAGACCTGGTAGCGTTTTTGATAGAAATGCTTACCGCGAAGGCTATCAGGGGAAATTGATTGCGAAAAACTAGAGGCATATAAGTATATTTGGCATACGAGACATATATTTATTCTTCACCAGGGGTGAACCGCCAGGTGTCGTTGTTACGAATAACACCATACGTGTCACTCAAGGTGTTCAACGCCTCAAAGTCGGCGTCCTTCAAGGTGAAGGTGCGGATGTTGGACTCGATTCTACTACGAGTGGCGCTTCTGGGAATCACCACCGTACGCCGCTGGACTCCCCAGGAGATCAACAACTGGGCTGGTGTAACTCCATACCGAGAGGCCATGTCCGTCACTTCTTTGTATTTGAACAAGAAGTTGCCCGAGCCTCCTAGTGGAGAATATGCCTGAGCAAGGATGTTTTTCGATTCCAAATACGCCATGAGCTTTGGCTGGGTCAACAATGGATGGGCTTCGATCTGGTTGACTGCTGGCACTACGTCGATATCCTTGTCAGAAGACAATTGTTCCAACTGGGCAATGGTAAAGTTGGAAACTCCCAAAGACCGGATTTTTCCCGTGGTTTTGTACACCTTTTGCAACGCCTTGTAGGTGTCGACAAAGGTCCAGTCAGTGTATACCTCGTGATCAGTTCCTTCAATCTCGGACCATGGCCAGTGTATTAAGTACAAGTCCACATACTCAAGGCCCAATTTCTTGAGCGATTCGTCCAAAGCAGCTTCAACACGTTTGTGGTCAGTGTTCCACAACTTGGTAACCACAAACAACTGCTCCCGGGGAATTCCCGACTGGCGGATGGCGTCGCCCACGTCCTGCTCATTTTTGTAGATGGTGGCAGTATCAAGAAGCCTATACCCAGCGTTCAAAGCGTCAAGAATTCCTTCCTTGGGAACTCGCATGGCTCCGAAACCTACTTGAGGGATACGGTGGCCATCATTGAGGAGAAGGGTTTGAGTGTTGGTGGTTAATTCTGTCATTAAAGTAGTTGGAAGTGAAGATTTCGGAACTGGTGTGGATCTTTGCGCATTACTCCACATTATGGCATCCTGCAGGACACGTCAAATTACTACTTAGACGTTTCTGGGTGCTGCAGTGGTCAGAACGGTGATTTGCTAGCCTACAGTTCCACAAAGGCTATTTGTTGTACTTTTTACAGCAGTTTTTGAGTACTTTTTCAGGTGTACCTGGTGTAAAGAACCACAGACCCATGTACTTGAATTCACCAGACTGGCCATCTGAAAGGAGATGACAGCAAAAGGGCTTATGATCGACTTCCAGACGGTATTATAAACCAAGATCCAGGTTTTTGGATAATGGATGTGCAATATACCTCAAGAAACCAATACAGATGAGAAATACAGCTCAAGAAACCCAACACACATGTGTAATAAACCCAACACAGATGTGCAATATAGTCCAACACCAGTCAGATAATTTCCAGCAAAAGACGAAATGCCGTTCCTTCGCCAACACAAGTCAACCTAGATCCCCCACTGCCACTTGTATCACTATGAAGCACCCTGAATATCAGGCATGCCAATTCTTTATTTCTGCTGATTCTATTTTAAGACTTTAATGGTTTGGAGACATGCAAATACGGTCTAGAGATACACTATCCCGAAATGTCCAACAATCTGGAGATAAGAGGACTCAAGACCCAGATCTTGTAGAAATGAAATCGGTTTGATGGACTAGAGTCCGGGGTAGGGTGGGGGATGAAGGGGGGGACACCAAAATGGTCGGTGAGTACTTGCAATGTTCCCTGTGCTGGGCGTGCGGCTGGCCCCCCACGCAACACCACTTTCATGGTGATTGCTCCCGGCAAAAATCTTCAAATCCCCACAGGAGGGGGGACCAACCCTTCCATGGACTGAACTGTGCAAGAGTACCCCTGGAGGGTACGAAGTGAAGAGAGAAAGATGAATTAGTTGGATCGACTGATAAATTTGGGGGTGGGGGACCGGTTTACTGGAGGAAGTTCAGGGCGCGTGATCCGGTGGTCCAGCTGGAAACTTAAAATATCAGAGTCAAACTTGTTTGTGAAAAGAGTATGTGGAGTGGGAAGACTTGACAGTGCTCCCGACAATCGCCGGCTTACCATGTCTGAGGGATGATCTGTGGGGTATTGGGTATAATATCCAATGCCCCCCACGAATCTTCTCAGTACGCGAGTTTCAGGTTAATCCGAAAATTGCTAGGCCAGCTGCGACGTAACAGAAAACTAGACACACAAGCTCACCCACAATGTGGTGGTGGAGAGGATACCCCCCACATCCCCCGATATACCCCACGTCACTATGTACACACAGCCTTTTTGCAGTGACTCCCCCACTTCGGCTCGAAACGGTTCCTAACATGTCTTCATTGGGCGGTTTAGGCGTGGGGGATCATTCGCGTAGATTTTCCCCAAGGTTTTTCCATGCAATTTTTTGTGGGGATAAACGCTGGACAAAAACCATATAAAACCAGACAAAACCAGCACTCTGGAAATTTCTCAACTAGTAAATCATGAGTGAACTGCTGCTTAGTGCTGCCGATAAAAAAGCTGAGGTTGTTCATCAGGAAGAACAAACCGATATGGCCAAATCCTCGTCTTACCAGTCGGAAGAAATGTCTAGAGATGTTTTACCTGAATCTTTAAGGCACATGACCGAGGATGAAATCGAGAAGTTCATGGCCAAAACTACCCGTAGAATGGACTACAGAATCTTACCGATGTTGGTCTTAATCTATATCTTGAACTACTTGGACAGAAACAACATTGCCAGTGCTAGATTGGGTGGTTTGGAAGAGGATCTTGGATTGGTTGGAGCCCAGTATCAGACCTGTATTTCTATCTTGTTTGTTGGTTACATTTTGATGCAAGTTCCAGCCAATATGTTTTTCAACAAAATGGCACGGCCTTCTATATTCATGGCTACTGTGATGACGGTTTGGGGGGCCATCAGTGCTTGTACTGGAGCTATTCTGTCAGACCATGGGTATGCTGGATTATTGGTGGTTCGTATATTGATTGGAATCATCGAATCTGGATTCTTTCCTTGTGCCTTGTTCTTCTTATCAAAGTGGTATAATGCCAAAGAATTATCTTTGAGAACCACCATGTTATACTCGGGCTCGCTTTTGTCGGGGGCATTTTCTGGGTTGATTGCTGCTGGGATCATTGATAACATGGATGGGGTTCGTGGGATGCGGGCATGGAGATGGCTCTTCATCATTGAAGGAAGTATCACCGTGACACTTGTTCCAATGGCCTACTTCATTCTTCCTGATATGCCCCACAACACCAAATGGTTGTCACAGGAGGAGAAAGACGTGATCATGTGGAAGATGAGAAGAGATGTTGGACAAGACGATTTGGACAAGGTTACAACAAAAAGTAACTACAGGGAGATTCTTTTATTGGCTCTCAAAGATCCCAAACAATGGACCATCACAGCCACCTTATCCTTCTTGGTAGCAGCATGTGGAGTCACTAACTTCTTCCCATCTGTGGTTGAAACCTTAAACTTTAACCGGATAATCACTTTGGTGCTTACAGCTCCGCCATACCTTCTTGCGGTAGTGTCGACCTTCTTGTGGGCCAGACATGCTGATAAGACGGGAGAGAGATACTTCCATGTCACACTTCCGTTGATCATCTCGATGATATCCTTCATCATCTCGGCCGCAACTATGAACACTGGTGCCCGTTATTTTGCCATGTGTATTATGATCCCTTCGTTATACTGTTCCTTCACGATCATTTTGACGTGGATGTCCAACTCGATGCCCAGACCTCCCATCAAGAGAGCCATTAGTATTGCATTGATGAACTGTCTTTCCAACTCCACCTCCATTTGGAACTCATACTTGTACCCACTGAGCTCTGGTCCTCAGTATAAGGTGGCTTTTGTATGTAACTGTGTGTTTATCCTTCTCGCGATGGTTTTTGCAACCTTGACGAGATTCAGATTGGTGCAGTTAAACAAGAGACTTGTCAACGGTACCATGAAATGGGAAAACGAGTTAGGAAAGGGGAACGATGGCTCTCATATATCTCTTGACTTTAGGTACTTGTATTAGATACCATCCCTTAGATATTATTATTAATGAATATTGAATGATCTCGCTTTATTTTCAAGCATAAACTACAACTAACAATTGCCATAAAAAAAATTCAAACTAACAGACCAAACACTCTCAACACACACGAATCACATCGTACAACCGCACCTTCAATTCGTGCAAGTCCAACCTCAGCCTCCTCTCCATGTCGAAATCAAACTCCATCGCCAGAATAGGACTACACACTGGCTCATCTTCATAATCGTGGTACATTGCCACATATGGATGACAAATAGCTTCTTCCACCGTGAGCCGTTTTGCCGGATCGAAAATCAAAAGCCTTTCAAGCAAGTCAATTGCCCAGGGATTTATAGAAGATCCCCCCAGAAAACTTCTGAGTGGGTGATGTTGAAACACCGAGTTGAAGTCCAACCGCTCGTAATTGGGGAGAGACTCGAGATACTGTTTGGCTCTTTTGGAAGTTAAAAGTTTCATATCTTCTGAGTGTTTCAGGGGGTTCCCCAATAATCTAAGGATCTGGAGGAGCTGGTCTCGGTAATCTTTACCAGGAAACAAGGCTTTTCCGATGAGCATCTCCCCCAAAATACATCCGACAGACCAAAGGTCGACTGCTTTGGAGTAATGGGAGGGAGAAAGCATGATTTCAGGGGCACGGTACCACCGGGTGGCCACGTACTCGGTCATACTGGAAATGGAGCCGTCTCCACCGTCCTGTCGGTGTAGTCTGCTCAATCCCAAATCACAGATCTTGAGATCGCAGTTATCGTCTATCAACACATTAGACGGCTTCAAATCCCGGTGGATCACACCGGCCAGATGCATGGCCTTAAGTCCTCGCAAGATCTGGTACGTGAAGTACTGGATGTGGTCGTCGGTCAAAACACGGCCAGAAATCACTCTGTGTAAGTCTGTGGGCATAAACTCTTGTACCAAGTACACCTCGTTGAACTGGTCGATACTGGGCGGAACCTCGACATGGTACAAACTCACTATGTTCTCATGCCCACAGAACTTCTTCAAGAGCATCACCTCCCGGAGGGTCCGCAAACACATCAATGGGTTAGTGAAAGCGTTGATTTTCTTGATTGCAACCTTTCTGCCCGACGCGACATGGATTCCCGAGCAAACAGTGCCGTAGGCACCCTCTCCAATGACCTTCAGCAACCGAAACTGTGATGAAATATTACAGGTGATGGTACGTTGCTTCTTGGTCATTTTGGAGTGATTTGGGCCTGTGGTGGCAGGGTTTGGCATGTTTATAGTTGGAGATAGGAAAAGTCCCACAGTTGGTGCAAGCACGCATTGTTGCAAAATATTTTGGTGAGGTGCAGATTCTGAAACACCGCCGATCAGGTCTAGCCAAAACTCGTATGAATATGAGAGATAACCCAAAGGCCAGGGTTGCACCATCAGCAGCAGTTTGTTGGGTCTTGAATAGCATTATGGTTTGTTACTTAATATATATGAATAAAATTATTATTCGTTTGTGACATGAATATAAAGAGTAATCAGTCAGAATAAATAGTCCACCGACATCGTCCCTAGAGCTTATCGTAGAACGTACTAAGGTCATACCTCTCCCGAAATCGGTCACCGTTACGCTTCAAATACACAAGCACTCCTGATGCCACGATGATAATCCCCGTGAGGATCGAGTAGAGCACCCCAGGTCCAAGGGCCCGGAGCAATGGCTCCACTATAAAAGAGGCCACAGCAGCGAGAATCTGCCGTATCAAGTTGTTGAGTGCCACACCCGTAGCCCCCTTGCCTGGCAACGTATCGACCAAACAGGTCACGGTAGCCCCAATCACCAACATGGCGGCAAACCCAAAAATGGCGGTTCCAATCAACAGCACCACCCAAATAAGCCCCTTATCCAACGTCCAGCCAAAAATTAGGCATGCTGGTGGGAACAAAAGTACGGCTGTAACCAAGTTCCAGGAGATTCTGGCCTCAGGGCGGATTTCTCCATTATGGGCAGCCGCGTACTGGCGAAGAAGCCTATCATTCCAACGGCCTCCCAAGATCGATGCTATCACGTACGTGACCGAGTTGGGAATGTAAAGAAGTCCAACAATGACCAGGGAAAAGTTGTAGGGCAGTTTGGAGTACGCGTAGGAAATGGTGAGGTTGAAAAAGTACACCAAAGAGAAGCTGATGGAGGAATAGCAGATCACCAACAACACCGGTGGATACCCCAAGAGCACAAGTGAGTGCATTGGGCGGATCATATACTCATAAGCTTCGTGCTTGAAACTTTGCCATTTCGTGGTGTGGACGGATTTGCGGGACATGGATTTAGAGAGTTCGTGCTGGAGTGTCTCCATGTTGATTCGCACCGAGTACGCCGACCGGTTGGTGGTGAGTCGCGAGAGCGAGGGCATGATCGAATCGCCGGCCGGCTCTCCCAAAAATTCGTCCTGGTCGTCCTGTTGCTCGTGCTCCAGTCGCACCGACCGCACCACGCTCTGCACCAAGTCTAGCATCATTTCCTCGTTGTCTCCGCCGCCCAGGCTCTTCTCACTGTCAGAATGTTCTTGCATCGCACTGGCCAAAAGCTTGCGGATATTGGCCATATCGTCCTGTTTTCGTAGGGTTTCCGGCAAAAGGAACAAGATTCCCATGAGTGACAAGCCCGACACGATCACCAACACCCACTGGGTGGCACGCCAGCCCCAGGCCTGGGCCACGGCCCCACCCAAAATCGGCGAGAGGAAAGGCCCCATCAATGGACCCAAATAGTACCACCCCATGGCCCGGCCACGCTCACTAGGCACGTACAAGTCGCCGATGGTGCCTGCCCCCACTGACTGCACCGATGCACTGCACCCACCGCAGAGCACCCGAAATACAATTAATGTCTGAATACTGGGTGCAAGTGAGCATCCCACACAGAAGCCCACAAACATGGTAAATGACACCAAATACACGTTCCGGCGGCCGTGTTTCTCGCTGAAGGCTGACCACCAGAGGGGGAAGATCCCCATCGCAAGAAGGTAAATTCCCACCGATACGTTCACCACCGACGTGGAGGTGTGCAAGTCTTTACCCACATCCTCAATGGCCGGCAACAAGATAGACGTTCCCATGGGTCCACAGATGGCGGCGAGTGCCACGATCAACACAATCACCATCTTCTGGCGAGGTCCGTAGTCTCTGGGGTCTTCGTACTCGGGGATGAGGGTTATTTGAGCTAGAAGTCCTCTTCTTTGGCCTAGCGGCACCCGGTTACTCTTGGCCGAGGTGTTGGAGGGCGCATGGTTGAGAGGTGGTTTCTCATCGGCTGGACCAGCTATGGAGTTTGTGGTTTTTTGTACCTTTTGGTCTATTGTTTGTGGAGGGGGATGCGAGCTGGAGGCATTGGAGTTGATTGACTCGAGCGACGACAAGCTGTGGGAGGGGCGCCGTGGGGACGGGTTGATACTGGTGCCATTGTCATCGGGCGGGTCGGGTGGTGGCGGTGAGCCTGTTTGTGTATGTGGTTGTATCATTGAGGAGACTGAATGTTAAATGTTAAATGTTAATTGTCAGATGCATATGTCAAATGTGAGGTGCGAAGATAGCGCGGAACAGCTCCGACGTTGGGAAATGTGCTGAAATACTGAAATGTATTTGTGGAGCCGAGTGCTACAGACACGGGCGGGAGCACACACTGATGATATTGTGGGTGTCTGGGACGATCGTAAAGATTGTGGGATCATTTGTGATCTTTGGGTGCAAATGAGGGCAATGACTTTTAGATGCGAACAGGATACCAAAGATGTCCGATGAAGAGACTAGCCACCATCCACCATACACCATCCACCATACACCATCCACCATCCACCATCCACCATCCACCATCCACCATACACAATCCACCATACACCATCCACCAACAACCAAACCTACCAAAGTTCAAACCAATCCATTCCAGTTCAAATGCAAGTGCTAAGCAAACCACTCGTTTTTTTCCTGTAAATTGGCAACTTGTCCGAGTGGTTAAGGAGAAAGATTAGAAATCTTTTGGGCTTTGCCCGCGCAGGTTCGAATCCTGCAGTTGTCGTTATTTTTATTTTTTGTCTAATCATCACCACCGCCCACTACACCATAAAATCTCAGCACCTCCACAACATAAACCCCAGCACTCATCATAATGTACATTAGCTAAAAACTAGCGATAAAAATCGGGTCTCGACGTATTCAAGCCGTACTCCGTCAATGCGCTGCTCAAGTCTTCCATCGTCAACACCGCTTTTCCCTGCAGATTACCAGCACTACTGGTAGACGGCTGCAGAGGTCCATCCCCATCAGCACTGGCACCGGGGTTCTGTTGCAGATTGGCATACTGCTGGCCTTGTAAAAGCTGTTTTGCTCTGGCTTGTGGATTGGCCGAGTTGTAAACCGTGGACAGATTTCTGATCCGAGAGTATTCATAAGCATCCTGGGCCACGTCCGACACAAACTTCTGTGTGGCTAGCGCGAGCAAGCGCTTGATCTTGACGTCCGACGACTCAAACCCATTTTTGGCCAAGTAGTAGTCAATCACCGCATCTGGAATAATGGGGGCATAATCTCCGTCCAAGAGCTCGAGCACTTCTTGGAGGGTTTTGTCCTTTCGGGCGAGCTCGGGGATATCGAGACCGAAGTTGACGGCGGGATTGGGTGTTGGTTTTGTGGATGGGGCCTGTTGTTCGGGGTTGAAGTTGGAGTTGTCTTCATCGTTGAACTCATCATCCACCTCTTCGGCATCCACGTCCATGTCCACCTCGGCGTTGGCAGTGGAGTCGACCTCCATATCCTTCTGGGGCTGTTTGTTCCTACGCGTGGTGGTCATGGTGATGTATTGGTGTAGGTTGTTTGTGAAAAGTTGCACCAGTCGCACCGGTGAAGTCGCACTTTTTGTTTAGTCGCACACAGTTAACCAGTGTCTAAATGCTGAAGAACCCATTTGACTCGGTCACCTTTGGTAGCTCGCTCCTGCTTCGTGTGGACGGGGCCATTGGCGCCATGTCACTATCCCCCAACGGCAGAGACGCCGTCTTGGCCGGCCGTAGAGGGCTTTTTATCATCGATCTCGATGAGCCGTTTACCACTCCTCGGTGGCTCCATCATATAACTTCATGGGAAGTCGCCGACGTCCAATGGTCGCCTCATGCCGGTGCTAAACCGTCGTGGTGCATCTCCACCTCCAACCAGAAGGCGTTGCTATGGGACCTTTCACGTCCGTCTGACAGTGCTATTGTCAATGTGCTCCACGAACATACCAGAGCCATTACAGACATTAATTTCCACCCTTCAGACCCCGAGATCTTTGCCACCTGTGCAATTGACACGTTTATTCTCAGCTGGGACATGCGTACGCCGCGGAAGGCCGTCCAACAGTGGGCTGAGTGGAGGGCTGGTGCTACCCAAGTCAAGTGGAATCACAAAAACCCCTATGAAATCGCATCGAGCCATGACCATTCGTTCTATATATGGGATACCCGGAAGGGGGCGTTCCCGGTGTTAAGGATCGAGGACGCTCATGGCGGGAAAATCAATGGGATCAACTTTACCGACGGGGTGAGCAATATAATCACCTGTTCGAACGACCAGCTGATCAAGTTCTGGGATCTTTCGAACTTTCAAGGGACGCTGGACGCCATTGAGGGAGCCAGTGGTGGCTTTAGCCCGTCTATCATCGTGCAGACCGACTTCCCCGTCGCCAGAGCCAGAACCTTACCGTTTGGTTCAGACAAATCGTGTGGAGTAATGCCGTTGCGAAACGGACAGGACTCGATTCACATAATAAATTTTGACGCTGCCATGGAAAGGTATACAAACACAAAGGAGACGCAACTACTTGAGTTAGA